>NC_083587.1:69224048-69309048 GCF_027579695.1 Neoarius graeffei
TGTGTGTGTACAGTAATGAAGAGTCTGAATGAGACACAGGATTACTGGCATGTGAACCGAGAGAGCAGTGAAGTGCAGATAAACACTCTACAGGAGGAAGTGCAGAGACTCCGACTGGAGAACAACCACTTACACACACTCTGCACCCTCCAACAGGTCTGTGTGTGTGTTTATATATCACAGTATATAGTCGTATCAGACTCTCGCTGGCCGTGCTATGAAAATTGTGCATGCAGAAGCTCATCTAAATTTCCAAACCTGTCATTGCTTAACTCTTGAATATTTTCTATCATTAAAAATCTTATAATCTCTGATTTCCAAAGAAATGTATCTGGTTAAGAGCCGTTCAGTACTTTGGGAGTAACGGCAGGTTGAAGTCGGTACAATGGAGTAAAAACTCTGCTCGCGGGACGTCAGGAAACTGCCGGTGCTTTTTGAGTCCAGGGAAAGCGGTCAGGCGCGCTCTCTCTCTCTCTCCTGATTGGTTTCCCGCTGGATTACTCGTAATATGTCCCTGATGTGGGTGGAGTACAGAAGCATAGCAGGCGGGAGCTGATGTTCTCACACACACTTTATTTTACTTATTTTCTTGCTTTTCAGCTTTACTCACTCGCTGCTCACGCACACTTGTTCTGGTCGGGAGAGCTTCCCTCTCTCTGCTCTCTCCCTCCTCTTCTATCCTCTGTCACTGCAACAACACACACACGCACACATAACATTAATTAACCACAGGTGCATTGACTTTACCACTCACCTTCCCTGGCCCTGCCCTCCATTCACAAACTGACGCTAGGCCACGCCCCCACTGCCACATACCCCCACCGCCCGACTCAGGCCGAGGAGCTGTCCGGCCTGCAGCAGACTCCCCCTGACGGGACAGGAAGTCCGCCACTACCATCTGTGACCCTGGCCTGTGGACCACATCGAATTTAGATTAGATTAGATTAGATTAGATTCAACTTTGTCATTGCACATGTCACAGGTAAAAGGCAACGAAATGCAGATTGCATCTAACCAGAAGTGCATAGCAGTAAATAATATAAGAATTTAAATGGCTGGTGGGCGAGACACCAATGGGTGATCCGTGCATTGGCATCTTTCATGCAGTGGAGCCAGTGGAAGGGCACATGGTCCAAACAGAGGGTGAAAGGGTGCCCCAGCAGGTAGTACTGGAGGGTGAGGACTGCCTACTTGATGGCCAGGCACTCTTTCTCAATGGTGCTGTACTTACTCTCATGCATTGAGAGCTTGCGGCTGATGTACAGCACGGGGCATTCCTTGTCCTCCACCTTCTGGGACAAAACAGCCCCCAGCCCTATGTCCAATTAGCCTGGGAAATCCCATGCTGCTTTGCACAATCGTTCCGATCTGAAAAGACAGCATGGATACTATGGTCTAAAGGCTCGCCTGAGATAGGGAGCCAACAGAGAGTGGGGAGGGATGGAAAGACGGTGACGCATACTACTCGACAAACGGAAGCTTGTAGTTTATTTGGGACTGTTTACGGATCACATTTAACATGGCGGCGAGCGATACGAACCAAACTTTCGATCAAGCTTTGTCTTGCACACACGGCAGTAATCGTTCGGTGCCATTGTTTTCCTATTTTTGTTTTGCCTTCTCTTTCTCCTTCCTTCTCTTCTTCGCCTCTTCGTCTTCTTCGTCGCTCTAACTACGTCACCGGGTACAACTGCCATGATTGGCCATGGGCTACATATACGCCAAATGATAGACATTCGCAACGTCCAATAAACGGCCGTTGACAATCGTAAACCACACCTCCCCTACGAGAAATTCAATAGGCGGATTCCAGACCATATTTCACTTGTGATAGGGTCTGGTGTTAACCAGACTAATGTCCAATGTGTCTGTCTGCAAAATAAAGGGGTGAGAGAAGTCAGGGGAGTGTAAGTGTGGCCCCCCACACAGTGCAGCCTTTACCCTGGTGAAAGCCTGTTGGCACTGCTCCGTCCACTGGACTGGATCTGTTTTGCTCCCTTTTTAGTGAGATCAGTCAGTGGGCTGGTGACGTCCAAATAATTAGGTATGAACCTATGATAGTAGCCAGCCAGCCCCAGGAACTGTCTCACCCCCTTTTTGGTCTTAGGCCTTGGGCAGCCCGCAATTGCTGCTGTCTTGTCAAGTTGGGGATGCACCTGCCCATGACCCAAGTGGAAACCCAGATACCATACTTCCACCCGCCCAATTGCACACTTTTTCGGGTTAACGGTGAGACCCACCCGCCATAGCGACCCTAGGATGGCCCTAAGGTGTTCTGTGTGTCGCGGCCAGTCACTGCTGTAGATGATGATGTCATCTAAGTAGAATAGAAAGCCTTTATTGTCATTATACAAGTACAATGAGATTTAAAGCTTCACCATAAAGTGCACACATAAATACTAAAATAAACATAGGAAAGTAGGCTGCTACATAGGTGGCGTGGGGCAGAGGATCTTGTCCATGAGCCACTGGAATGTAGCGGGAGCCCCAAACAACCCAAAAGGAAGTGTGACAAAGTGGTGTAATCCAAATGGTGTGGAAAAAGTCGTTTTCTCTCGGGATAGAGGAGTCAAGAGGATCTGTTCTCTTCGCCAAATCCAGTGTTGAATAAAAGCAAGCCGCACCTAACCGATCAAGCAACTCATCAATGCAAGGCATTGGGTATGCATCGAATTTAGACACCGTGTTGACTTTTCTATAGTCCACACAGAACCGGACCGACCCGTTGGCCTTGGGTACCAGGACCACCGGGCTGCTCCAGTCACTGTGTGACTCCTCGATGTTGAGTTATGAGTCGAGTTGAGTTTGTTCCCAACCACCTCTTTTTTTTTTTTTGTGTTTGGGTAAGCGGTAAGGGCGGGTATGCACCACCACCCCCGGGGGCGTTTCGGTGTGGTGTTCTGTGAGGTGGATGCGGCCGAGAAGGGGTGAGAACACATCAGAAAATTCCTCCTGCAACTTGGCCACCTCTGTGAGTTGAGCCAGTGAGAGATGGTCTCCACAAGGGACCGGAGTGGTTTGGGTTGTGCTTTTGGTTGTTTTTACCTCCAGCCCCAGCTCTGCCTTCTCCGGAACTACCGACGCCAACACCACAGGGACCCTCTCATTTCAACGTTTTAATAGGTTGAGGTGGTATATTTGTAGAGCCCTGCCCCTATCTGTTTGCCTCACCTCATAGTCAACATCCCTGACTCGCCGTGTGACCTCGAAGGGCCCTTGCCACTTGGGGACTAATTTGGAACTCGACATGGGCAATAACACAAGTACTTTGTCTCCTGGAGTGAACTCTCTAAGGAGTGTGCCTCTGTCGTACAGCCAAGATTGACGTTCTTGTGCCTGCCGCAAATTCTCCTGGGTTAAGTGCGTGAGGGTGTGGAGCTTTGCACACAGGTCGGGAACGTATTGAATTTCGTTCTTACTAGGTGAAGGTCCTTCCTCCCAATTTTCCTGCAGCACGTCCAAGATGCCGCACTGCTTTCGCAATTCAAACGGGGAAAATCCCGTGGAGGCTTGCGGGACCTCTCGTACTGCAGATAATAGGGGCTCAAGCCATCTGTCCCAATTACATGCGTCTTCACTTACAAACTTTCGTATTAAATTTTTAAGTTTTTGATTAAAGCTCTCTACCAAACCATCCGTTTGTGGGTGATAAACGCTGGTGCGGATAGATTTAATCCCCAACAACTCATACAGCTCGCGCAGTGTGCGTGACATAAACGAAATGCCTTGGTCTGTCAGGATTTCTTTCAGAATCCCGACCTGGGAGATAATACGGACGAGCGCTTCCACAATACTGCATGCTAAGATATTGCAGAGAGGCACCGCTTCCAGATATCACGTTGCATAGTCCACCAGAACTAAAATAAAGCGATATCCTCGTGCTGACCGATTTAATGGCCCAATGAGATCCATACCAATTCTCTCGAAGGGGGTCTCGATTAGAGGGAGAGGGCGCAAAGGTGCTTTTGGAGTGGCCGCGGGATTTACTAATTGGCAGTCGTGGCATGCCACACACCACCAATGAACGTCCCCACTAATCCCTGGCCAGTAGAACCGGGCCATTATTCGGGCTAGTGTTTCATCCTGTCCTAAGTGTCCGTCCATGGGATTAAAGTGAGCCGCATGGAACATGAGCATGGATTAAAGTTGTCCGTCGCTATGACGGATTTCCGTCAACTGGGAGCGTTAAAGGTTAATAATGAGAGTGATGCAGATCCGAGGGGAAAAAAAGGGGGGGTAGGCCCATAGGTCTGACACCGATGTGATTTAGAACTTCACCCAGCTGCTGTGATTGCCTGTTGTTGAACCCTTTCTTGTGCTATGTTTGAGTATATGTAAAGGAATAAGTTGTTGCGCTAGATAGGCCTAAATAAATAAATACAGCCTACACTACTGTCTAGTCCCGGGGAGGCTCGGAGTAGGCAGCGAGCCGTGGTGCTCGGCTTGAGTTTCGTTTCTATCGGTGGCTCCAGCCCGACTTTGCATGCTCATAACTCGGCCAGGGGAGGTCCCAGCCTCTCCAAACTTGGCAGCCAGCGACCTCTGCCCTCTCCTCAATGAACCAGCTCTGCCAGGGCGGGCCAGCCCCGCGCCTCGGGACGCGATTCACCCCGAGGCGAGCCGCGGCGCTCCGCATCAGTTTCCTTTTAACGGCGGCTCCACTGATGAAACAATCTGGCTGTCCTACTACTAGGCAACTACTTGCCTACTACTAATACTAGGCCTATTGTAGTAGTAGTAGTAGTAATAATAATAATAATAATAATAATAATTGCCTATTGAAAGGTGATCAGGTGAAAAATCTAAACAGCCTGAAGCCGCAGCAGGACCTTTGCTATTAAGCCTTTTGTAGGTTAAACAGGCTTCGGCAGACAATGTTCTGGAAAGGCTGTGTTGTTCTTTGGTTTGATTAGCCTACGATTTAATCTTTAAACATTATGGTTTCAGCAGTTCGCTTAAACATTGGAGGCTGCAGAGTCGGGCTGCAAGATTTCCCGACACTTGTTTAAGATGCCAAACTTCATAGTAAGGAGAAAATAATTCCACAGTATTTAGTGCCTTGTCAGTCTCAAAAATTAATAGTGAAGGACCAACGCGAATTAAGTCCCAAAAAACCATCTCGTAGGCCTATATTTTACATTTTCAAAAAAGTCCGGAATTGGAAGTCAGTCAGTGGAGTGTAATGAAGTGTCTCATTCACTAAGCACAAAAGGTCGGAAAACAGTGGAGAAAACAGCTATTGCTTAAATAGGCTACTAATGGTTTACATTAGTAATTTAATGTATGCGACAAATTAATTGATTAAATAGATAAAGAAGCGAATACTCCGAAGCTCAAAATTCAGGAAAGTGGCTCCGGTGTCGCAAGTGCACAAGAACAGTTATTTGAAAGTTAACCTAATGAATTTGTGCGTGCACGTGTGATTTCATGAAGAACCGGGACAATTGGCATTCGGTGAAAGATTCACACCTCTGACTCATTATGTTCGCGCGCGCCCTCTCGCCCACTGCTGCTTCGTTTTCCCAATTTACACGCGTGTCTGAAGATGGAGTTTTCAGAAATCGCCACTCTGCCCAGAGTTTGCGAAAGTAGCTGTTTTCAGTGACTGAAACCTCCGTATAGGTGTGAATGAGAGGTGCAACCGAATAAATAAATATGCGTCTTTTTTATCCGGCTACATGTAGGCTATCACTGCGCAAAGCCTCTAATGTTGAAATGGTAGTAATATTTGTTAAAATAATAGTAGGCTAATTTCCACATTAATTGGTAAAATGGCCCAAGGGATGTGATGGGGGGATGGCCGTTTTATAAGGGGGATGATTTGAGATTTTTATTTCAGAAGGGGGATGCCTCCCCCCACAGCATCCCCCCATCACTTCGGTTTTGCCAGCATGGACGCGCTTCTTTTAAATGAAGGCACAGATGTGTCAGACATTGACAAAACGGTAAAGAATAAGTGGAGATGGGCTTGGCGAAATGAAATGGGCGATAATGGCAAGCTCCTGCTGCTGTGCCAAGGAAAAAGAAACAAAAACAGGCATCAGGTGTTGCCAAACTAGATGCCTTTGGCTTCACTGCGAAGAAGCAGAAAAAGTGAACTTTCACTTTACTTTTCTTGTTTCCTGGCTTTATTTCAACAGATTTTCCTATTTTTCCTTCTGTTCCACTCTTTTGAAAGCATGGTTCAAGTTCGACTGCACTTGCACTTTTCTCTTAACCACTGTTGTGCATTACTAAAGTATTGTTGAAATAAATTTGCACTTTGCGCTGAAAACTTGATGTTTCATCATGAATAGCCAGTAATGACAATGGTCGAGTCTTGCCTTAGCTTTAGTCATTGTTAAAATTATGTAAATGTACTATAAGTAGGGGCCGAGGGGATAATGGACAACACGGCGTTTAAAATTTGACGCATCGCTGACATGGTAGGGGCTAACAACATGGAGCTTTTTTTTTTCAGTCAGATGATTTTTTTTTTTTTTTGCTTTAATCCATGCATGAGTTTCCTACGGCTCTTAGGGATTAGGGTTATTTGTTCACCGGTTTGAGTGTCCTGCGTCACTCAATACGGTCTGTTTTTAATAATCGCAAAGTATGGGAAGATGGGTGCCTCATTTGGCTGGAGAGTTTGACCATCGATTACTCTCACTTGGTCAAACACATGCCGCAGAGTCTCGTCTCGTGACTGCTCTAAAGGGAAATCCTCGAGGGAATCCCCGAGAGTGGGAGGAGGAGCGAGCTGCTCCTCACTCCTCGTATCACCCTGATGCGGTGATGACGTGGACGACTCTGTGACAGCTTTTCCAGTCAATGCCACACCGGGATCCCCCCATGACATTTTACTGCAGGACCCCACTCCCTACCATGTATTCCATTAAGGTTCAAAACCCCAGCCAATCAGTTCCCAAAATCAGCAAGTGGGTGAGACAAGGATTAACCACTGCCTTGATTCTATGCTTTTGGCCCCGAAATAGAATATGGACAGACACTAGAGGATAATTATGAACATCCCCGTGCACACACAACACCTTCACCGCTTGTGCTCTCCCCAATGCCTCACCTTGCACCAGGCTTTGGTGAATTGAGGTCTAATTACAACCGGAATCCACCAACACGTGATGTGTATCCCCTTGAACACTTACCAGTATGCGATATGTTCTGGCCTGATTGGGGGTAGTCTCTGGTGCATTGGGGATCCGGATCACAGCTTCCACCTACATTGCGGAGCCCTGACTCTGGAGATGCTCCGGCTCCCCGCCATGCCAGCACACCGGCCCAGGCTTTCCCTCTGCACCGGCGTTATGGGTGTCACTCACCTGAGGGGGAGAAGACACAGACATGGGAGGACACCATGGGTGCAACGGGCCGGCTGGGGAGGGGCCGGCCCCTGCCTCTGTGGTGGGGGAACAGGGTGGAGAAGGGAAAGGGGGTGGAAGGAGAGAGAGAGCGAAAGAAAATGAGGAGAGGCATCTTGTCCGCCTGCCATCAGAACCGCCTCTAGATGGTCCTCTGCCAGCTCAATGGCTCGTTCTAGCGAAGCCAGGCGATGACACTGGATCCATTCCGCTGTTCCTTCCGGAAGTCGAGAGATGAACTGTTCCAGTGCCACCAGATAGAAGATCCTGTCAGCATCACGGTTTTCCGCCCTCAGCCACTGCCAACAGGCATCCCGGAGTTGCTGGCCAAATGTGAACAGCCCGCCGACCTCGTCCAACGTCAGCGTCCGAAAGTGCTGGCGATGTTGTTCCGGGGACCAGCCTACATGCTGCAGGATGGCTTTCTTTAGGTCGGCGTACATGAGTTGGCTGTCGGCAGGGAGCTGCGCCTCGCCAGTCAGAAGCTGGAAGAGGCGCGCCATGCGCTGCTCGAGCGGCCACCCCCGCGTTTTGACCGCTTGCTCAAAGAGAGTGAGGAAAGCTTCTGGATTGTTATGCGGGCCCATCTTCATGAGGGTGACATGAAGAGGGTCCACTGTGGTGGTGGTTGAAGCCCCTGCCGATACCGGAATGCCTGGCGATCTTCCTGCTGGGCCAGCATCAAGGTTTCAGAGCATTGCTCTTGCTCCTTCCGGAGGGTGGTCAGCGCTTGATGATAGTTCTGCTAGGCAGTAGTAAGGGCATGGATGAGCTCCTTGAATGGGGAGGACTCCATATGGGGGTTCCCTTCTGTACTCCCAGGTTTTGACACCACTGTAATATGTCCCTGATGTGGGTGGAGTATAGAAGCATAGCAGGCGGGAGTTAATGTTCACACACACACTTTATTTTACTTATTTTCTTGCTTTTCAGCTTTACTCACTTGCTGCTCTCTCACACGTCCTGGTCAGGAGAGCTTCCCTCTCTCTGCTCTCTCCCTCGTTTTCTATGCTCTGTCACTACAACAACACACACACACACACACACACACACACACACACATTAATTAACCACAGGTGCATTGACTTTGCCACTCACCTTCCCTAGCCCTGCCCTCCATTCACAAACTGACGTTAGGCCACACCCCCACTGACACATTCCTGAATATCAATCAGATCACTTTTATAGCGATGTTCTCTCACTGTTTCTGATGAAGGATTCAGCAAAATTTTCCCTCTGCTAGTTTTGATGTTATGATTCACGGGAGACTGAAGTGAGTTTTCAGAGCTTTACCCACTTATTTTTCAAATCAAACTGATTGCTGTAAATAAATAACTATTTTAGAATATAACTGGAGTTGTTTTGATGAAAAATATTGAGATCTTAGTGGTCAGAATGAGATTTTTAAAAATCCGAAGTCAGAAATGCGAGTGTCAATTTCAGTTGAGTTAATGTGAATTGTTTATTGGATGTGGATCACCCAATTTTTTTCGAGGTTCGCTTTGAAAGCTGTGAATATTAATCGAAATAGTCATTTATATTCTATCATATAAACACAAGTCAGCCCTACTGAGAAATACAAAGTCCTACAGAGCACAAAGAGGGGATTAGAAATAATCTTTTAGTACTTTTTTTGAGTGTACCGATTTAACTTTTTTTTTTACCT
Organism: Neoarius graeffei; assembly: GCF_027579695.1. Taxonomy (NCBI): domain Eukaryota; kingdom Metazoa; phylum Chordata; class Actinopteri; order Siluriformes; family Ariidae; genus Neoarius; species Neoarius graeffei. The sequence goes on from NC_083587.1 coordinate 69,233,070, forward strand.
AATTAAATAATTAATCAGTGACGTCCTTTCGGTTTGGTTTGGTTTTCCCTTTAACCCCTGTTCCACTTCCTTTTGTTTTAGCCACCTGGAAAACGTGGGTTCCAGTTGTCTGACTCGCAGCCAAAATATAAACATCTCAAAGTCCTTAATTTAGTCTTAGCGTTGCAGGTGCCATTCAGTCTTAGACGCTTCCACCAGGTCATAGAACAGACCGTGATGAGACTGAGGCTGAGGTCAGTGACAGCATAGATTTACATAGAAGACTAGATGCCTCGTCCCCGTTGCCCGTCAACGAAGTCGAACGTCCGCACATGGCGGCCATCTTACCTCAGACAGCTGGCTTACCCATTACATTGTGTTGGTAGCGATATGTACTTTTCAGATGACCGTAACTTCCTCAAATTTCAATCGATATTCAATCGGTTTGGTTTGTTATATAAAAAAAACAAACAGAAGTATGTATTTATGATATTAATGATGAATAATCATTATGTTTTAAAAAAATACGCATAGCTTGGCGAAAATATTTCAGTATACTACAGACTGTAAGACAGGATACATGCTGAAATTCCTCTGCTGAGAAGCCCAACACTGCATACTTATGGATAACTGCGGCCTTAGGACAAATAACCATACAATTTATTTCCAATTTTTAGTGAAAATATTTTTACATGTGATAGAGCCGTAGGGGAAGCTAAAGTTAAATAAACAGCTTACTCACTTCTGAAACTTCAGAAATACTTCATCCACCTCAAAACCCTAATGCACTCACAGCATAGCATAATAACAAATGTAAACTCACATCATAGCATAATAACAAATGTAAACTCACATCATAGCATAATAACAAATGCACTGCCCGAGTCAGTAATAGTATAAAACAGTGACAGCGACTCACGGTAGTTTGTGACAAAAAAAGCATTTAATTAATCACATGTGGTTATACTTCCAAGGATAAAAAGATATCTTTACATTTACAAAAAGAACATTCAAAGCTGATTATCATGTCAAAGTCAATATATGTTATCACAGAAGATTGAAATTTCATTTGACTAGGCTGCAATGTGCAGTTAAAATAAAACTAAACATACTGACATAAACATCTACAATTAAAACAGACAGACACACACATCATCTTGTCATCAAAGTCAGTACTTTGATTTCCTGTAAATCATAATGTGAGTGCTGGGCTGTGCTTGCGTAAGTCTTCACACCCCTTGTCTGTGGTAAGATGGCCGCCCTGTGCGGACGCTCTGGAACACGCGGTGAGGAATCCAGTCTTCTGTAAATCTATGAGTGACAGTGTCTGCTAACCCACCTTCCCCTGCGATGCGTAAAGCACCTCAATTTATAGAGTAGCGCCCCACCACCTGTAGAGGGCGCACACTCGCAGACTAAAACACAGCAATGCTTAACGAAATTATGTACATAGAAATAAATGTAAATATGGCTCCTACAAGCATAATTAGTGCTAATTAAATACTAATTTGCATAATTTGTTTTTACTAATTTTTCAATCTTTGTATTCAGTATACAACCATCTATGTGCTGCCAATTTCCCTGTAAATAGGAGGGTAACTCAAAAAGTTCTAAGACAAATTGAAAAAAATCTTTCTTTATGAAAATAACAAAGCTATTTCTCTACATATCCTCCATTTAAGTCTAAACACTTCTGCAAGAGGTGTTTCCATCAGAGAATTCCTTCTCTGTATTCCTTTTTTAAATTCTTTTGAATTTGAACTTTTTGACTTACCCTTGTTTCTTGAAAAACAGAAAAGTTATGAAGAAAAATAATTTGATCTCATTGGTTAATGAGGCCCATTTTGGACCATGTGATCCTCATAAAGAATATTACGGCCATTTTCTAAAAATTAAGCCGTTTTTTCAATCTTTGATTTGTAATATCTCAAGAACGGATAAACTTATTTTAATTCCGTAAAAGCCTGTTATTCTGCATTCAGTTATGAATTCACTGAGAGCAGGTTCAAGTGATTTGGACTGAATTTTCCCCTGATATTCCTCCTCTTAAACCTTTGTGTGTCTTTGCAGGATGTGTCCGAGAGCTCTGTGAAGAACAATGAGATCCAGCAGGGGGCGCCACCATACTGCAGGTGTTATACTGCCGTGTGTGTGTGTGTGTGTGTGTGAGAGAGAAAGATGGAGAGAGAGAGAGAGATTAATAAAACACTACATATACAATAAAAAGTGTACATTTGGCTAATGTGTGTGTGTGTGAAAGACACGCCCTGAGGCCACGCCTTATTCACACACTACAAATATCAATTCCCTTTATAACCATTTATTTATTATCTGACTAGAGTTGTATCAGGGTGGCACGGTGGTGTAGTGGTTAGCGCTGTCACCTCACAGCAAGAAGGTCCGGGTTCGAGCCCCGTGGCCGGCGAGGGCCTTTCTGTGTGGAGTTTGCATGTTCTCCCCGTGTCCGCGTGGGTTTCCTCCGGGTGCTCCGGTTTCCCCCACAGTCCAAAGACATGCAGGTTAGGTTAACTGGTGACTCTAAATTGAGCGTAGGTGTGAATGCGAGTGTGAATGGTTGTCTGTGTCTATGTGTCAGCCCTGTGATGACCTGGCGACTTGTCCAGGGTGTACCCCGCCTTTCGCCCGTAGTCAGCTGGGATAGGCTCCAGCTCGCCTGCGACCCTGTAGAAGGATAAAGCGGCTACAGATAATGAGATGAGATGAATTATATCAGTTGTGTGTTATAAAATCTATGAATGTGAGTAAAATGCAATTTTCTGTTGTAGAGGATTAGTGACAGTAGGGGGCGCTGTGCTATAATCACTCTCTGCCAGTATTTTAAACATTTGTGCGTGAGATTTATTTTCGGGGAGTTTATTTCAGCTGAACAAAAATGTTTTTATTTGCAACAATTAATTTCAGTATTTTTAGTTATAAAATATTAAACACTGAATTAAATCCTCACCTGCTGATTACTCGATATTTTATATCAACATTTCAGTACATTTTTAGATTTAAAATTAAATCTGTATTTATTACATTAAGCGTTTTGTAGTTGTTTAATATAAAGTTAAATTATTGATTAAATTACTTTTTACAGATACATGTCTGGTGTTCTAAGGTATAATCTGATTCTATATGACTCATGTATTTATTTAAATACCAAAAACTAAATTCTGTAATTGTTAAATTAAATGTTTAGAATGTGTAAAGATATTTTAGTGTAATGTTTACATATTAAGTGTGTATTAAAATACATGATATTTATATTTATTTTACTTTGAAATTCTGTAAAACTGGATGTAAAGCTGATCAGCAGAGTGAGCGCTCAGAAACTCACACACACTTAGATTTTACTCTAAACACACACACGGTCATAGCTTTTTTTTTTTATTTAATGACAATTTGCTGATTTAATACTGTGTGTGTGTGTGTGTGTGTGTGTGTGTGTGTGTGTGTGTGTTAGCAGGCCTGCAGTAATGAGTGTGTATGAGGACATGTGCAGTGAAGTGTACCGTCTTCACACACTGGTGAGAAATCAGAGTGAACTGATGAAGAAACTCCGAGACAGACCTGCACTGAAGAGAGGTACGTACACACACACACACACACACACACACACACTAATCATATAATCTCATTGTTTCTTTGTATAAACTCAATTTTTCAGGAAAGGATGTTTTCTGAAATGAAATAAAAACGTGTGAGATTTGTAAATTCTCCTGAATCTTTATCTCACTGACAAAAACACAAAGAAATGACTTTTAATGTTTTGTTGACAAGTTTGACTATATTTTATAAATAAACACATTATGGTGTCTAACACACAAACAGCTGGAACACAGCTGCAGGAGCGTTGACAGAATATTAGAAATCCAGCGTTTTGAAACCTTTTACAGTAAACAGGTGAACATGTGAGGGATTTCAATTTAGTTTACTTATTTATTTTATTTGTATAGAAATTTTAATAATGTCACAAAGCAGCTTTACAGAAAAATATTAATTTCAGATATAAACTTTAAACATATGACTTTATAAATTTAACCCTAATGAGGAAATGTGAGCTCAGTGTGTGTTCAGTGCCTACGGCGTGGGGGACTCGCACGTGTGTGACTGTTCAGTGACGGCGAGGTGTTTATTACCATCACAGCGACGTCTTTTCCCAGAAGTCCAGCGTTCTTTCAGTAAAACACCTCATTCTGCACACACACTCCTACAGCGTAGCCTCATCGACACAGAGTGTGTGTGTGTGTGTGTGAGAGAGAGAGACCTGCCATCAGTCCACATCTGTCTCCTGTTGAAGAGGAGAATCAGACAGCTGTGAGATCAGACTGTTGAGTAGCTGAAGTCTTTTTCTCAAGCAAGAAAACCTCATCCTCGATCCTCCTCGATCGATCTGAAGGTGTAATTAAAGGGCAGGTGAAGTGTAACCCAGCTGTAAACACACCCTGCTCTATTCCAGCTGTTCCTGAGTGTGTTCCAGGCATCACTTTCTCACGGTGTTCAGATTTCCTCAGTACACTGACACACTGCTCAGTGAGAACACGGGGAAGCTCTTCTTTATACTTTTGTCAGTTAAATAAAGGTTTAAGAGAATTAATAAATCACAAATATTTGTTTTTATTGCACTTTATAAAAAAGCTCAACTTTTCCACAAGTGGGCTTTTTGGAGAACAGAATCATTTTGAATTATTTTTGTGAAAAAGAAGAAAACGGTGTGTGTACTTGTGTGTGCCTGGTTAATAATAAATATTGTGTGTGCGCGCGTGTGTGTGGTTTCTTTTTTTCTGTGAGCCACTGGAACAGGATGTTTCTTTGAGTGTTGGCTGTATGATTGTTTCTGTTTTATCTGATTATAAGGGGTACAAGTGTGTGTGTGTGTGTGTGTGTGTGTAGATCAGGATGGAGAGAAAACACACACAAATTCTGAAAGTCTCTTTGTCTGCTGTATCTGTGTATAAAGACCTCACCACAGACAGACAGGTATATTAGATGAGTGTACAGATGTCTCACCTGTGTGTGTGTGTGTGTGTAGCTACTTCAGCTGTTCCTGTTCAGTGTTTGGATGATGTGGAGAAAAACCATTCACCGGTTCGAGCTCTGATTCCCCGCCCCCCCAGCGCCCCACCCCTCCATGTGGCCCCACCCCCTGGAACCTCGTACACAGAGAACTGGAAGGAGGTGTGGCCTCTAAGCCGCCCCTCTCCTTTAGGAAGCCCCGCTGGCCCCCCCATCCCACTTCAGCACGTTGCTTCTTCATCGGACGATGGCTCCTGGTCTATCCCTGCCCACCCTACACTTAACCACCCCTTATTTTGGGAGGAGCCAAAGTCCAGCAGCCCCGAGTGGTCCAAGCCGAACTGACAGACAGGTGACTCATCCAATCACATCCTGCCTTAAGACCGCCGCCCAGACTGAGATACCTCACACTGCTCTCCCCTGGGCCTGTACATACACTTCCAGTGTGTGTGTGTGTGTATGAGAATCCTCTAATTGTGGTTTCAGTGTGTTAAAGTCTAAACTCTCTCTTTCCCGTGTTGTTTTTTTTTATTCTCATGACTGTGAAGGAAGGCGTCAGCTCTGTCGGCTCTGTCCCAATACTGTGTTGAATGTGCCCTAGTTGACTTCTCCTTGGCCAAATTAGGGGCTGTTCCATGTTTATGTTCATTAGATGAGGACTAAGTGAACATCAGTGAGTAAATTTACCCAGAAGGCATTGCTGTCATCAGAAATTAGAGTTTTCAAAATAATTACTATAAAATTTTGTTGCTCAACACGCAGTTTCTACTGAATTATTTTAAAAATGTAAAGCTAGAACGAGTTAACCTCAGACCTAAAGGGTCCATTGGTATGTTAGCTAAATATTAATTAGTTAGCTAGCAGGCTAATAGCTTCTTTATAAATGAGGGATAAAAACTAGTGGAGCAAATTTACAGAAGAAAAAAGATTAGAGTTGGGGGTGACTTACTTTTGAACTCCACACGCAAGCTACAGCTCTAATACATGTGTGTGTTGTGTGTGAGAGAAAGAGATGTGAGTCAGTCAGGGTGTGTAAACAAGAATCGGCGCACAGGGTGAGGGTGTGTGTGTGTGTGTGTGAGAAATGCAGAATGTTCTGGAATGTGTGTGTGTGTAAAAGTGTTCACAGTGACACTCCGAATGCTGTACAGAACAGTGGAAGTGTTAATGTGCTAAATGAAGGACCAGTGTGTGTGTGTGTGTGTGTTACATTTAATAAACCAGTTGATTAGAAACAGATGTGATTAGTGTGTTTCTGTAGTGTGTGTGTGTGTCTCATAGTATTATTATTTTATTCGTGTGTGTTTCTCGGCGTCTTGCCAAAATGCAATGTACAGCTGCTGTGGGTTGTTTTGTAACTCGGCTCTCTGTAAATATTAAAGTCTGATAAACGTCACAGTTTATGTTTATTTACAATTTTTAAAAATACCTTTATTTTACAAACAGTGTGATTATTTCATTAGATTGAAAATCAAAAATGTATTCATTTGTCTCATTATTCATCAAAAATCACCTGAATAATTTATTCGTTTTATACCAGTGTTATTGTTTTCTATCAACTTTTCTCTGAAATGCAAAAAGGTCAAAGGTCAGCATGTTTATTCAGTCATCTTTAACACCACGATCTCCTGCAGGTTTATCCACATTCACCACAGCATTCATTTACACACACGTTTATTACATTTATTAACTCATTTAATAATTTCTCACACACAGATTAACTGACAGATGCTGTAAACTGGTGTGTGTGTGCGCACGTGTGTGTGTGTGTTCACTTTCAAACAAAACTGATGATCTCGCAAAGAACAAGGAAAAAAAAAACAATCAGAACAAAAGTACATTCAAAAAAAAAAAAAAAAAACCTCGTGTGTGTGTGTGTGTGTGTGTCCCAGTGGAGGAAATTCCATCTGATGTGATTAAAACTCTCTCTATGAATTTATATGAGGTTTAGTCATGAATATAAACAGCTGTGCGGGCGCTACATGCTGGTGGGTAATCGCTGTGCTCGGTGTTTGGCGGAGACGCCGGTGCGCTCGTACTCCTGCTTCTCTTTGATGTACTGCTGCTTACACTCTTCATAGAACACTGGATCTGTGTAACTGACACACATCATCACATCAGTGTGGGTCTCTCACACACACACACACACACACACACACACGACTCACTGTTTAGTAAGACACTGTTTCAGGGCGTGATTTTCCTCTCTGCATTTCAGCACCATGAGCAGCCCGCTGTCCTTACAGCACTGAGTGAACGCTGCAACACAAAACACACAAAGCAGCGCTTAATATTAAACTCTCTCCCATCACACACAGCGTTCCAGAAGTCCAGTATCATCAAAGAAACAGGGATGCCTCTGTGCACGCACACATCTAGTCCACTTGTTGACTTTACTGTGACCTTGACCCTGTTGGGATCAGCTCCAAACTCTAAGCAGATCATCTGCTGCATGCAGTCATCACTCCACATCACTCCGACAGACACCAAACCCCTCACCGCTTAAGGCCAATTTATGCTGACAACCCAGTCCTCACAGACGGCGTCGCAGATAGCGTCTGCGTAGCCCCCCCCCACCTTCACAGACACTCTGCGCGCACCTCCCAAAAATTGTGACCGCCGCAGAAGCCTCGCAGACAGCGTTGCAGACAAGAGGGCTCTGATTGGTCCACTCTACATCCACTGTACACGCACTTCCGCTTCCCTACTTTCCCGGTTTGTTTTGTTTTCACGACCACCATTTTTAAAAACACAAGCGAAGATGGAGCAGCACGAAGAGCGGTTGATCGAGGAAGTGAGGAAGTACGGACATCTATACGACTCCAGTTCTAGTCATTATAAGTAACCGGAGGATAAACACTCCACTAACCACACCCACCAACTACTCCTAGTGATTTCGCGACTTCGTGCCCCCTTGCGTTCTGCCGGTGAATAACATCGCGCACGCCTATTACTCCCCGCTCAACGATAAATTACAACTGTCTGCGAAAAGCTATCTGCGAAAGCCTTGTCGCAAGAGCATGCAGAGGCCCTTAGATCCCACACTGAGGATCTCTGACGGCTGGACGGACAGAACACAGCTCAATAACCTCAAAGGGACAAAAAGAAAAACAGCAAAGGGTTTGTTCACAGAACTTCACCAACGTCCATCTTTTTTCTCAACACTCACACTCCGAGGAGCAGAATTATTTGGATTGGTTCTTCGTTGCTCGGAAACATCTCATCTCATCTCATTATCTGTAGCCGCTTTATCCTGTTCTACAGGGTCGCAGGCGAGCTGGATCCTATCCCAGCTGACTACGGGCGAAAGGCGGGGTTCACCCTGGACAAGTCGCCAGGTCATCACAGGGCTGACACATAGACACAGACAACCATTCACACTCACATTCACACCTACGCTCAATTTAGAGTCACCAGTTAACCTAACCTGCATGTCTTTGGACTGTGGGGGAAACCGGAGCACCCGGAGGAAACCCACGCGGACACGGGGAGAACATGCAAACTCTGCACAGAAAGGCCCTCGCCGGCCCCGGGGCTCGAACCCGGACCTTCTTGCTGTGAGGCGACAGCGCTAACCACTACACCACCGTGCCGCACGCTCGGAAACATAATGATGAGTAAAAATATGAAAGGATACATTAACTATGTGATGCTGGACTTATGGGAACCTGTACCTCAGATAGACCTCAGATGTGTTTATACACACTTCATACACTGGACACGAGCCTTCAGCTGTTCATCAGAACACAGACGACCCAATCAGAGTCTCGTTTACATCCTGCTGCACGTTTCACCTGGAAATTACATCATCGGTATCTACACAGGTGTCCATATAACCACCTCGCAGTCAGGGTGTCCGAGCTGAGACTCTAATTAGATAAATTCACACTGTGTTGATGTAAACCCCTCCCCTCTCCTCGTTGTGTTCCATCGTATACAATCTCATCATAAAGAAAATCACACAGTTCGAACTTCAGCCGGATGTGAAACTGCCAAAAACAGAACAAGAAGTAAAACCACAAACTGTCGTCCTGAAGTACAGCTTCCTCTCACACTGACACACACTCCACTCTGTGTGTGTAGTGACGGTGTTCATTAAGACTGTCCTGTTTCCCTCTGCGGGACAGACACACCCACACACACTACAGTGAGGTTAACTGAGACGGTTAACGAGGTCCTGCACTAATTAACGCTCCGTTACTGTGCGCTGATTATTCCTGAACAACTGAGTCTCAGCGTCGCTGTTCATCTTTACACACGACACGGAGAAAAGCAATTCCAGCAGCCACACACCGACACTAATCTAATACATACACAAATACACACACATTAATCTAATACATATGCACACACACACACACACACCCCACCACTGTGATTATAACTTTATTCTGTAAAAGCTAAATGCGCTCTCAGGGCTGAGTTACACTTCTGTCTCCACGTGTGTGTGTTCACTGCTTCAGACAGGTTAAACGCAGATGAGGAATTTCGCTGTGCTCGAGTGTGCAGGACAAAATAAATGTTTCTTCTCCCCGAGTGTTTGTGAAGCGCTGAACTCGTGTCTCAGCAGCGAGCGACTCTCACATCCAACTCGGGTTTAAATCCACAGCTCCGTCCCTCTCCGACTGAGACACTTTACTTTCTGTGGGTTACAACCCTGCGTGTTGATCAGACCTCTGACTGATGAACTCGTTTACAGTGAAATAATAAAAATAAAACTGTGTGTGACGTTGGATTTTAAGTGTGTTTCTGAGAAGTTAGTGTTTAGCACAGGGCCCCCCCCACACACATTACCCACAATCCTTTGTTGTGCTATTTTCCTGTTTCAATCTCTTTCTTCCGGTCGGCCGAGCGGCAGCGGTGCAGCAGGGATTTCGCTCCAAACTCAATTAATTCTCACCTGATTAGAAACAGAGCAGAGTCTCGGCTCCGTGGCGTTTCTCCAGCGGACGAGAAATCAATCAATCAGTGCTGATGTGATTTTCGGATTAAAGAAGCTCAAACGCATAATTCAGTGCAGCGACGAGCGCGAGAGCGGATTCTCCAGAGAGCTAACGTGCTTGTCTGTAAGCCACACACACACACACACACACACACACACACACACACACACACACACACAGCTGAACAATCTCTTTCTGAAGTACAGTACGCAGGGTCGACTCCCCACAGGAGGAACAGTGTGCGTGTCATGCTGCTGAAGGAAAATCATCAGCAGTGGAGTGGTGTCAGGAGGCAGAGTTACTGTTACACACTGAAGTTGATTATTTTCCTCTAACTGTGTGATCCTAAGGGGTTTAATCCTCTCGTACCACAGAAGTGTATGATCAGAGGCTTTTATTTGTTAAAGAACAGTGCTATAGTTTTTATCTGTTTAGAGTTACATTTAAATGTCTTTTCCTCCTTTCCTTTCTCTTCTCTCGCCCTTATCCACCCTCACTTTCATTCCTCTCTTTCCTTTTACTCCTTTATTTTTCTTTGTCCATTCGTTCTTTCATCATCTATTTTCTTTCATGTTCTTTCCTCTGACTTCTTTCTTCTTTTGACTGATTTTGTACATTTTCATTTTTCCTCATCTTTTATTCCCTCACACGCACGCATCAGTGTTCGAAATACCCGTCTGCAGTCTGCATTTTGCAGAATGATTTTCAAGATTGCAGAAGAAAAATTACACAACCTGCAATTTTGCAGAATGAAAAAATCAGGCTCGGGATTCAATGGTTCTCAATTTAGCGGTGCTGTAAATAAACCGAAACCTGCGCCGCGCGAACCTGACGCCATTTTCCAGGTCAAAGTTGAGCAATATTTACATAATACTGACAAAAGGCGACGACAACCAAATAAGGGCAGTTGCCATTTTCCGATGTAAGATTTTGTCACTTTTAATAGGGATCGAGATGCTGAACCTCTTCTGCTCCTCGGACCTGCCTGATCCATCCCGGTGCCCTGTGTCTGGTCGGGGTTTTATCGCATCGCTCCTGTGAAGGACGGCCCCATGAGGACAGTTGAAAGTCACACCTGGAGGACGCTCTGGACTCTTATGCCACTTTTCCACTACAAACGCGGCTGAGTCGGGCTGAGCCGTGCCGTGCTGAGTCGAGCTGAGTGGGGCTGTTGGAGTTGCATTTCGACTACAACCGCGCTGAACCGTGCTGGCTGGAAGTGGGTGGACACATTGGGTGGAGTTAGCGAAAGTGGGTGGACATCAGGTGATGTCGTTAAGCAGCGCAAACAGTGACATCAGTGATCTTTTAAGCAGTAGTCTCACGACCCGGATAGTAAACAATAAACATGGAGGACATGGAGTCGTTAGTGTTGCTGGTCTTGGTGCTGTGGCTTGTTGTCACCGACAACGCGGACAGATACTGGCAAGAGCGTATAGATGAGGCGAGGCGCATAAGGCTTCAGAAATTCTCGTAATTCGTAATTATTCTTCTTCCGGGTTTGCGGTGTTTACAGATCCCAGCGCGCTCGCGGGGCGTGTGTGGGCATGTGAGGACACTCCTCACCAATCAGTGCACAGGGGAGTGTCTGCTCACGCCCCCAGCCTCACTCGGCACGGTTTGGCTCGCTTCAGCCCCACTCCAAAACGGTGCGAGTTTTAGGGGCTAAGCAGGGCTGAAGCGAGCCGAGTCGTGCTGGTTTTTGGTAGTCGAAACGCGAGCCGTGTCGGGCTGAAGTGAGCTGAAAAAGGGTAGTGGAAAAGGGCCATTACAGTAATGCTTTTATGGCTGAGGACTACAGTTGACTTGCTAACTTTAGGACTGCAGTTGTCATGAACAGTTTTGCACTCAAGTTTCCATCAATGAAGAGTTTATAACATCAACGAAACTGACTTCATGTTAAAACTGTTAATGTTATAGTCAGGCTGTCTGTTGTTGCCCAAATGAGGATGGGTTCCCTTTTGAGTCTGGTTCCTCTCGAGGTTTCTTCCTCATGTCGCCTGAGGGAGTTTTTCCTTGCCACCGTCGCCACAGGCTTCATCATTGGGGATAGATTAGGGATAAAATTAGCTCATGTTTTAAGCCATTCAAATTCTGTAAAGCTGCTTTGCGACAACGTTTATTGTTAAAAGCGCGATACAAATAAACTTGACTAATACCCGCCAGGAGGACCCGACAACTACCTCGGCAGTTTCCGCCATGCATCTCCCAGAATTCAATGCGGCACAACAAACATGGCTCCCAAGAAGAGGATTGTTTCTTCGGGGCAAGAGTTCGACAAAAACGCCAAGAAAACAAGGACGATTTTATTGTATCTCAGCAAAACCGACAGCCAGCGTGACTCCAACAACAACAGCGACAGATCGCACGTCTGCGAGGGGGACAAAAACGGTCGCTGCCTTTTGAAGACAGCAACAGTATTTTACCTTTATTCATCAATACTTTTGAATATTTTGTTTTCTCATACCAAGCTACACTAATACATGTTTTGTGTGCATGTTCTATTTTTTTTTTTACTAGTGCTGTGTTGCCGGTGGTGCAGACGAGCACAAAGTAAAACAGTTGCCCTGTAAGACAAAGCTCATCGGTTCAGTTCTGTAGCTCTCAGTAGTTCTGTAGCTCTCAGTTCTGCCATGATTAGTTTGTAGCCAGTTCTCTGTTGTTAGTTTAGAGCAGTGAAGCCCCTGCAGTCGTTCTCAGTTCAGTTCATGACCTTGCACTTTAGAAGCCAGGCAAACACAATGAACCCAAACGTCTTTCCATTTGCCAGTTGGGTTTTATTCCATAATGGCATCAATTCTTTGCATCATCGTAAGATGTAACAGAGTGTAGAATTGAAACCTTGCTTGTTGCAGATGCAAACACTGTGAATGAAGTACATTCTGGGTAACAATCTATTGTTCAAGCTCGAAACTTATTCTTGACAAAATGTAACATGACGTGTAGCATGAAAATGAATGTTTTGTTTCTTGAAGATCAGTTGTGTTCTATTTTTTATTGTGGTGATGCCTTTATTAGTATGTTGTGTGGAAGGATAATGTGTGGGTGTGATAACTAGTACATTTATGAATTAGTTGGTATACTTCAAGCTGTAGTAGCCCGTAGTGTCAGGGCGAGGGGGATGAAAGACCTGTGGAGGGATCATGGAATGATAACTTTGCTGCAGAGAAGGATCTGTGAAGACTGAAATTAAAAATAGAGTGAGAGAATAAAGAATTACAGTAATGCTATGAGTTGTAAAGCGAGATATGATGTAAATAGAGGCATTATTAGGTTGAGAAGGGTGCAGTATGGAGGCTTGTGCATTTGCAGAAAATATTTCCAAATTGTAGAACAAAATTTTGACATTCTGCAATATTGCAGAACACTGGAAAAAAGTATTTCGACCACTGCACATATATACACAAACTTAATAAAGCTGTGAAACGGTATTTTTAAACACAGATCATTCACTTCTCTCTTCCCTCTCCGTCCCGTACATGCACCGTCCCAACGCCTGCAGGATTCACCGCGGGTTTAATATTAATCTGAAAACACAGTTTCCTCTTGAAGTTCACCATGTGGGGCAAATATCAGAAATTTACCACTCAACACTTCACTGAAATGGATTTTTACAACAGTATTTTAACAGAAAACTGCAGTTGCGCGCACACACACACACACACACACACACACATATGTGCAGGCGGAGGTGTGAAAGGCGAGCGCTGAAGGTGAGAAGGGGGGGTTTCCAGTCGCTGCATCAGTGTGTGTGTGTGTGTGTGTGTGTGTGTGTACGTACCCGCGTGGGCTGCAGGTGTCAATGTGAAATGAAGACATGGTGTTAATGAGTCCAAACTAACCAAAGCGAGTGTGAACAGAGAGGTGATAAAGAAAAATAACAAAAACAACAGGCCAATGAAGCGCGCACACACACACACACACACACACGCGTGCACGTGAAGTGAGAAACGCATCACAACAAAAAACACAGTTTATGATGTTATTTATGTGTATAGGACACAGCACTGCGGTGCCAATAAGTGTGTAACTGATTCGATATGAAAGTGTGTGTGTTCCAAACCCAGAATGTGTTTTCTTCTGAAATACAGAACAGTAGAGGTGTGTGTGTGTGTGTGTGTGTGTGTGTGTGTGTGCACGCGCGTTACCTTCAACTTGTTGGACACACAGCTCTTTAGCTTTCTCTCTCATCAGTTTTGGGATCAGGACGTCCTGCTCCACATGTCTGAGGTGAGGTTCATCTGTCTCACACACACACAGTTAGTACACATTATTTTCGTGTAATTAAACTCCAGTATGGTGTTATAATAATTATAATAACATCACACTTGGTGATGTGTGTGTTGCCCTTTACGGCGGTGAGGAGTGTGTGAGGGCGAGACTCTCGAGCATTAACAGCTACCCTGAGATGAGATTCAAGTCGGAGGTTTTTAGTAAACGAGGTGACAATCGGGCGAGCGTTCACCCCACTTTATTCACAGAACAGAGCTCTAAAGTCTGATCTTCACCACCCATCTGTGAAACATGGCGGTGGTGGGATCACAGCTGGGGCTGTTTTTCTGCATCTGGGCCAGAACACTTCACCCTCTGTGACAGAACCATCAACTATTCCAGAGAATTCTAAAGGAAAACCTCAGGACATCTGTTGAAACGGAATCTCAGAGAAAGCAGGTCACACAGCGAGACAACAATCCAAAACACACACACACACACACACACACACACACACAGAGAGAGAGAGAGAGAGAGAGACAGACACACACACACAGACAGAGGGACACACAGAGAGACAGACACACACACACACAGAGACAGACAGACACACACACACAGAGACAGACAGACACACAGAGAGACAGACAGACAGACACACAGACAGACAGACACACAGAGAGACAGACAGACACACAGAGAGACAGACAGACACACAGAGAGACAGACAGACACAGAGAGAGAGAGGGAGACAGACACACACAGAGAGAGACAGACAGACAGAGAGAGGGAGACAGACACACACAGAGAGAGACAGACAGACAGAGAGAGGGAGACAGACACACACACAGAGAGACAGACAGACAGAGAGAGAGAGGGAGACAGACACACACACACAGAGACAGACAGACACAGAGAGAGAGGGAGACAGACACACACACAGAGAGACAGACAGACAGAGAGAGAGAGGGAGACAGACAGAGAGAGAGAGGGAGACAGACACACACACAGAGAGACAGACACAGAGAGAGAGAGGGAGACAGACACACACACAGAGAGACAGACAGACAGACAGAGAGAGAGGGAGACAGACACACACACAGAGAGACAGACAGACACAGAGAGAGAGGGAGACAGACACAGAGAGAGAGGGAGACAGACACACACACAGAGAGACAGACAGACAGAGAGAGGGAGACAGACACACACACAGAGAGACAGACACACACACACCTCTACTGCTTTACTCATCTGTTCACCCTTTGTGTGCGCGCGATATCAGTTCTGATTAATTATCTGTATTTTATTAAAATGATGTATTTTAACACTGACAGGCTGCAGCTCAGGTTTATTAGAGAAATAACAGTAACCCAGTTCAATAAACAGCCCTAGCCTAGCCTAGCCTAGCCTAGCGTCCGGCCCTCCGTGTTGCCGGTAGTTTATAAATGCTGCTCCCGGGCCGGAGCGGTGTGAGAGCGGTTACCTGCCTCTGAAGTCTCCATCACTGAATGTTTATCTCACAAATACACACTGCGGCGCGTTATAACACACACACACAGCTACATGCTCAATGTCACCATGCTAACACACGCTGGTCCCGCCTCCTGCACTCCCATTGGTCAGCGGGCCGGACTCACAAACCCACCGCTGATTGGACAGAAAAGTTCCATTTCCGCACACGTCATCAATAAGCTTCTACAGGTGTGAAGAGGCGGAACAGTGAGCAGGTTTCACACTGCAGTCCTTTTTATTTTAATGGGAGAGATTTTTATAAACTGTTCATTGTTTAAAGCTGTTTCATAGAAATAAAACTAAAACTGTGCCTTTTAAACTCAGTGTTTATATTTGAGTTCAGTGTTTGTTCATATTTCAGATTATTATTATTATTATTATTATTATTATTATTATTATTATTATTATATCCAGTTTCAGACAGTAAATTTATTCTTTAAATGGGTGTACGAAGTTTCTTATTTTCTGATCCTGGGACAGACACACACACACACACACACACAATAATCTCCATCTCTTTGCTGTATATCTGTTAAACTTTTAATATTAATGATGTAATAGTAAAACAATCAGCATGCACAGTTGTTTGTTGTTTTTCAGTTTAGAAGCATCTTCCCACCTGCATTTTAATATTTAATTATAAAATTCATTTTACAGTCTTGAGATTTTCTCTTCAACTCACTTGTGTGATTGAGCCCAGACTTTATTTATTATTAAAGACACGTACTGAGATTCTCTCTGTGCTAAACCAAAGTTCAACTAATATTCCCCTAACTCTACATACAGCACAGTGCAAAAGTCTTAGCCCCCATTTATTTTCCTATATAAACTCTCTAACAGATTTCTATTTTATGACTTTTTAAACATTTTAGAGTCCAAATGTTCATTTCCCAGCACAAAATTAAATGTTACAGAAAAAAAAAGTTTGTATCTGAGCAGCGTATTCCATAAGAGACACTTTTCAGATGAAAAAAGAAAGCATAATGAAGGCTGCTGGGTTTTGGTGTAAAATGAAGAAGTGAGTGTGACAGTCAAAGTGTCCAGAAGAACTGTGGCTGGTTCTGTAAGATGCTCAGGAAAACCTACACATCATTTCCACATAAAACTGACCTCACTGGACCTGAGACAGATTTCTTTTTTTAAGCAAAGGGTCGTCTCACACCAAATACTGACTATGTTTCATTTATTATAGCTTTTTATAGTATTTTTTGGTCTACAGCACTCTGTGTATATATATATATATATATATATATATATATATATATATATATATCATCTCATTATCTGTAGCCGCTTTATCCTGTTCTACAGGGTCGCAGGCAAGCTGGAGCCTATCCCAGCTGACTACGGGCGAAAGGCGGGGGCGTGGTCAAGCATCGGTCTGTGACCAGAGGGTGGAGTCAGGGAAGGTAAGAGGCAGAATCACTGCACCTGATGTTGGTTAATCTGTGTTTGTGTGTCTTCCCCAGTGACCACACTATATGAGGAGTGAGAGAGAGCAGAGGAAGGAAGCTCTCTCCCCAACCAGACGACTAGTGTGTGTGCGCCCATGCATGAATAGTTTAAAGCTGAAAAGCTAAAATAAAGAATTTGTGGAACTTAATTCTGGCTTGCCGTCTTTCTGTGCTCCACCCACACGAACTGCTACAGTGGTGCCGAAACCTGGGATCGAGCACAGGAAAAAAAACAGCCCCATGGAGTCCTCCCCCTTCGCGGACCTGGTCCACACCCTCGCCACAGCCCAGCAGAGCCAGCACCAGGCGCTAGTCACCCTCCGAAAGGAGCAGGAGCACCGGTTCAAGGCCCTGGTGCTGGCGCAGCAAGAAGACCGACAGGCATTCCGACACCTCCTCGCGTCAGCGGGGTCCACCACCTCCACCGCCACGGGCCCTTCTCCCCTCACCCTCACTAAGATGGGCCCGCATGATGACCCCGAGGCCTTCATCACGCTCTTCAAGCAGGCAGCAGAGGCCTCGGGCTGGCCGGTGAAACAGCACGCGGCGCGCCTCCTCCCCCTGCTAATGGGCGAGGCGCAGCTGGCCACACTACAGCTCTCCACCGACCGCCGGCTGGCCTATGCGGACCTTCGCCGGGCCGTCCTCCAGCAGGTGGGGCGCACCCCTGAACAACAGTGTCAGGGCTTCCGCGCTCTGCGTCTGGAGGAAGTCGGCCGGCCGTTCGCATTTGGCCAGCAGCTCCAGGACGCCTGCTGGCGGTGGTTGAGGGCCAACAACCGCGACGCCGAGGGGATCATCGATCAGGTGGTACTGGAGCAGTTCATTGCCTGCCTACCAGAGGGAACCGCGAAGTGGGTCCAGTGCCACCGCCCGGCATTGCTGGATCAGGCCATCGAGTTGGTGGAGGACCATTTGGCGGCTGTTCTGACGGCAGGACAGCAGACATCCTCTTCTTCCCTCTTCTCTCTCTCCCCCCCCTCCTGTCTCTCGTCCTCGCCCCGTTCCCCCACCGCGGAGGCAGGGGCCGGCCCCACCCCAGCCGGCCCGTCGCACCTGCGGTGCCCTCCCATTTTTTCCTTCTGTGTCTGTCTCCCCCCACCCCCCCACCCCCACCCCCCCAGGTGAGTGAGCCCCAGAGCACCAATGCAGAGAGGAAGCCCGGGCCAGTTTGCTGGCGCTGCGGGGAGCCGGGCCACCTCCAACAGCAGTGCTCGGCGAGGGAAGTGGGCGCGGTGGTTCCGATCCCCGATGCGCCAGGAGCCGCCCTCAATTGGGCCGGAGCGTATCGCATACCGGTGAGTATCCAAGGGGATACATATCAGGCTTTGGTGGACTCTGGCTGTAATCAGACCTCAATTCACCAAAGCCTGGTGCAAGACGAGGCATTGGGGGGAGCACAGGGGGTGAAGGTGTTGTGTGTGCACGGGGATGTTCACAGCTACCCTTTAGTGTCGGTCCACATTCTTTTTCGAGGGGAAAAATTGAGAGTAAAGGCGGCGGTTAATCCTCGTCTCACCCACTCGATAATTTTGGGGACTGTTTGGCCGGGATTTGGGGAGTTAATGAGCCATCTAGTGAAGAGTGGGTCCTGCCGTAGTTTAGCAGGGGGAGGTCCTGGTGTCACTTTGGCGGGAGCAGCTGTCACAGAGCCATCTATGTCATCTCCGCGTCAGAGTGAGGAGCAGCAGGCTCCTCCTCCCTCTCTTGGGGAATCCCTGGCGGATTTTCCATTAGAGCAATCACGAGACGAGTCTCTGCGGCATGCGTTTGACCAAGTGAGAGTAATCGATGGTCAAACGCTCCAGCCAAACGCCACCCCGTCCTTCCCCTATTTTTCTATTATGAAGGATAGGTTATACCGGGTGATGCAGGACACTCAGACTAAAGAGCAAGTCACGCAGCTTTTGATTCCAAAGAGCCGCCGGGAATTGGTATTCCAGGCGGCTTACTTTAATACCATGGCTGGACACTTAGAATAGAATAGAATAGAATAGAATAGAATAGTCTTTATTGTCCCAAAGGGATATTTGTTTGATATTTAGGGCAGGATAAAACACTAGCCCGAATAATGGCCCGGTTCTATTGGCCAGGTATTCGCGGCGATGTCCGTAGGTGGTGTATGGCGTGCCGTGAATGCCAGTTAGTAAATCCAGCGGCCATTCCAAAAGCGCCTTTGCGCCCTCTCCCATTAATTGAGACCCTGTTCGAAAGAATTGGGATGGATCTCGTCGGGCCATTAGATTGGTCAACACGAGGGTACCACTTTATTTTAGTTTTGGTGGACTATGCAATGAGATACCCGGAAGCAGTGCCTCTTCGCAATAACTCAGCACGCAGTATTGCGGAAGCGCTCTTTCACATCATCTCCCGAGTTGGAATCCCGAAAGAGATTCGGACTGACCAAGGCACCTCGTTTATGTCACGTATACTGAACGAACTGTATGGGTTATTGGGTATTAAACCGATCCGCACCAGCGTTTATCACCCACAAATGGACAGTTTAGTTGAATGGTTTAATCGCACCCTCAAGAATATAATTTAAAAAATCGTAAGTGAGGACGCACGTAATTGGGATAAATGGCTCGAACCCTTGTTATTTGCAGTGCAAGAGGTCCCCCAAGCCTCCACGGGGTTCTCCCCATTCGAATTGTTATATGGGCGTAAGCCGCGCGGCATTCTAGATGTGCTGTGAGAAAATTGGGAGGAGGGACCTTCACCAAGTAAAAATCAAATTCAATACGTTATGGACCTGCACGCAAAACTCCACACACTCACCCACCTAACCCAGGAGAATTTGCGACAGGCCCAAGAACGGCAAACCCGCCTGTACGACAGGGGTACGCGCCTTAGGGAGTTCGCACCGGGAGATAAAGTTCTCGTACTGTTGCCCACATCGAGCTCCAAATTAATCGCCAAGTAGCAAGGACCCTTTGAGGTCGCACAGCGAGTCGGGGACGTCGACTACGAGGTGAGGCAAACAGACAGGGGTGGGGCGCTACAGGTTTACCACCTCAATCTGCTCAAACTCTGGAACGAGGAGGTCCCCGTGGCATTGGTGTCGGTGGTTCCGGAGAAGGCGGAGCTGGGGCCGGAGGTTCAAAAGGGAACATTGGCATCGCGTACCTCTCCGGCCCCCTGTGGAGACCACCTCTCCCTGACCCAACTCACGGAGGTGACCCAGTTGCAGTTTCCGGACGTGTTCTCGCCCCTGCCCAGCCGCACTGACCTTATAGAGCACCACATTGAGATGCTCCCGGGGGTGGTAGTGCGCAGCCGCCCTTACAGGTTACCTGAACACAAGAAAAAAGTGGTTCGGGAAGAACTTGAGGCCATGCTCGACATGGGCATCGTCGAGGAGTCCCACAGTGACTGGAGCAGCCCGGTGGTCTTGGTACCCAAGGCTGACGGGTCGGTCCAGTTCTGTGTAGACCAGGGGTGTCAAACCTGATCCATAAAGGGCCTTGTGGCTGCAGGTTTTCATTCCAGCCATGCAGCAGCACACCTGACTTGGCTCATTCAATCAACTGAACTGTCTTCACACAGTCAAATACTTGCAGCCACACCCACCCTTGATTAAAGGGTGGGTGTGTCAGTTGATTGAATAAGCCAAATCAGGGTGCTGCTGCATGGCTGGAATGAAAACCTGCAGCCACACGGCCCTTTATGGATCAGGTTTGACACCCCTGGTGTAGACTATAGAAAAGTCAACGCGGTGTCTAAATTTGACACGTACCCAATGCCTCGTTTGATGAGTTGCTCGATCGACTAGCCACGGCTCACTTTTACTCGACACTGGATTTGACAAAGGGTTATTGGCAGATCCCCTTGACTCCATTATCCCGAGAAAAAACGGCTTTTTCCACACCGTTCGGCTTACACCAGTTTGTCACACTTCCTTTTGGGCTGTTTGGGGTGCCCGCTACGTTCCAGCGACTGATGGATAGGGTCCTCCGCCCCCACGCCACTTATGCAGCCGTGTACCTAGACAGCATCATTATTTATAGCAATGACTGGCCGTGGCACCTACAACACCTGAGGGCCGTCCTTAGGTCACTGAGGCAGGCGGGTCTCACAGCCAACCCGGAGAAGTGTGCGATTGGGCGGGTGAAAGTATGGTATCTGGGCTTCCACTTGGGCAACGGGCAGGTGCGTCCCCAAATTAACAAGACAGCAGCAATTGCGGCCTGCCCGAGGCCCAAGACCAAAAAGGGGGTGAGACAGTTCCTGGGGCTGGCTGGCTACTATCGTAGGTTTATACCTAATTATTCGGATGTCACCAGCCCGCTGACTGATCTGACTAAAAAGGGGGTACCAGATCCGGTCCAGTGGACGGAGCAATGCCAGCGGGCTTTCTCTGAGGTGAAGGCTGCACTGTGCGTGGGGGGCACTGTTACACTCCCCTGACTTTTCTCTCCCCTTTACGTTGCAGACGGACACGTCGGACAGAGGGCTGGGAGCCGTTCTGTCCCAGGAGGTGGAGGGGGAGGACTGCCCTGTCCTGTACATAAGCAGGAAGCTGTCAGTGCATGAGGGGCGCTACAGCACCTTTGAAAAGGAGTGCCTGGTGATCAAGTGGGCGGTCCTCACCCTCCGCTACTACCTCCTGCGGAGCCCTTTCACCCTCTTTTCAGACCACGCGCCCCTCCAGTGGCTCCACCACATGAAGGATGCCAATGCACGGATCACCCGTTGGTATCTGGCACTCCAGCCCTTTAATTTCAAGGTGGTCCACAGGCCGGGGGCACAGATGGTCGTGGCGGACTTCCTCTCCCATCAAGGGGGGGGGGGGGGGGGGGAGTCGGCTGCAGGCCAGACGGCTGCCCGGCCTGAGTCGGGCGGTGGGGGTAAGTGGCAGCGGGGGCGTGGTCAAGCGTCGGTCTGTGACCGGAGGGTGAAGTCAGGGAAGGTAATTAGCAGAATCACTGCACCTGATGTTGGTTAATCTGTGTTTGTGTGTCTTCCCCAGTGACCGCGCTATATGAGGAGAGAGAGAGCAGAGGAAGGAAGCTCTCTCCCTAACCAGATGACTGGTGTGTGTGTGTGCGCGCGCATGCGTGAATAGTTTAAAGCTGAAAAGCTAAAATAAAGAGTTTGTGGAACTTAATTCTGGCCTGCCGTTTTTCTGTGCTCCACCCACACGAACTGCTACAGCGGGGTACACCCTGGACAAGTCGCCAGGTCATCACAGGGCTGACACATAGACACAGACAACCATTCACACTCACATTCACACCTACGCTTAATTTAGAGTCACCAGTTAACCTAACCTGCATGTCTTTGGACTGTGGGGGAAACCGGAGCACCCGGAGGAAACCCACGCGGACAACATGCAAACTCCACACAGAAAGGCCCTCGCCGGCCCCAGGGCTCGAACCCAGGACCTTCTTGCTGTGAGGTGACAGCGCTAACCACTACACCACCGTGCCGCCCCTAAACAAACTGTAAAAGAAAAATGTATGTGCTGTATGTCAGTCAGGAAAGTGACATGTGAAGAAGTACAGAATGAAGTCTGCCCAATTTTACTGCAGAAACAGAAGCGAGAGACTCAGAGAACCGTAACACTGATCTCATTATAAACCTGCACACAGCATCGCCATGATGACGGATAGCTTTAACAGTAAAGTGTCACAACAGCACTTTATTACTGTTTACTGCTCTGTATCGTACATTTTAGGCAGAAATGTTTAATCTCATTATTTTTGAAGGTGCGTTTGCGTTACAGTATTTCTTTATATGTGCATTCTATACACTGTTATTACACACTGTTATTACATGTTTTATATGGAGGTGGGCAGGTGATGAGCTCACAGCCAGTCGCTGTAAAGATTGTTGTCTTAATTAATAGCAAAAACTGTTTGAGTTTACACCTGAAAGGAGTTCATCTGACAGTTATGATTCAAATTCTCTCTCTCTCTCACTCACTCTCTGTCTCTCTCTCTCTGTCTCTCTCTTTCTTGCTCTCTTTTTCTCTCTCACTCTTTTTCTCTCTCTCTCTCCTTCTCTCTCTCTCGCTTCATTCTGCACCTGTTGTATCAAAATTCAAGACAGTGCAAGACGTCTGTGACCACATCTGTACCCATCTGTAACTGAACCTGACCACAGAGTCAAGTCTGAAATTTATGCCACAGGTACGAGACCACAGTGGAGAGCATGCAGGAGATGAAGAGCACGCGCTGAACCACTGCAGTCCATGCTGCTTCTCTGCTGAACAGGAACCAATCAGAATCCCATCAGTATGAGGTAGCAGCCCAGGTTCTCCTCAGTTCCCTCTCTGTGACAGTCATTAATCAGTACACCTGGATTTACACTGATTCACATGTCAGATAAACACACAGAGCTTCAGAAAGAGTAAATCCATCTGCAGGAGTGCAGGAAGTGGCTGATGATTAAACTCTACACACCATCAAGACCTTCAGGACTGAATGAAGAAGAAACTAAGATCTATTTCTCACCAATAATCAATAAACTACTGTTGAGGTTTGTAATGAAAATGTGTAAATAGTGTGCATTAATAAAAAAAAAAAATGAGGTCCATTCAGCTCTCTTTTTGAATATAATATTAATCAAATATACTTTTAGAACTGCTTCCAAATAAGTCATGTCCTCTCTGAGATTCTCTCCGTTATCTGTTCCAGATTAATGTTCTGTGCTCTGTAACTCGCCCTGAAACTCTTTCTCTTCATAGATCTCTTTTGATTTGTTCTGTTGCCGTGTGCTCACAGATTTCACTTGGATTTTGTTTAATTTGTGGATAAATTTTATTTTAACATACGTACTTTTGCAAACACACACACATTTCACTGGCAGAGAACCCAAAAGATAAGATATAGGATCACTGTGCTGAGAGTAAACAAACACCTCACACCTGAGCACACAAAGAACCTGCACACACAACCCCATGACCTGCTATCTGATTATAGTCCAGAATTTAACATCAACGTCTCAGTAATGCTACACTAACATGTAGAGAGTCACACCAGTAACGCTGCAGTAACATCCGAGTCACATCAGTAACGCTACAGTAACGTGTACAGAGTCACATCAGTAACGCTGCAGTAACATCAGAGTGACATAAGTAACGCTGCAGTAACGTGTACAGAGTCACATCAGTAACGCTGCAGTAACGTGTACAGAGTCACATCAGTAACACAGCAGTAACATCAGAGTCACATAAGTAACGCTGCAGTAATGTGTACAGAGCCACATCAGTAACACTGCAGTAACATCAGAGTGACATAAGTAACGCTGCAGTAACGTGTACAGAGTCACATCAGTAACGCTGCAGTAACGTGTACAGAGTCACATCAGTAACACAGCAGTAACATCAGAGTGACATAAGTAACGCTGCAGTAACGTGTACAGAGTCACATCAGTAACGCTGCAGTAACGTGTACAGAGTCACATCAGTAACACAGCAGTAACATCAGAGTCACATAAGTAACGCTGCAGTAATGTGTACAGAGCCACATCAGTAACGTGTACAGAGTAACATCAGTAACGCAGCAGTAACATGTACAGAGTAACATCAGTAATGCTGCATGATCGTGTACACAGTTACATCAGTAACACAGCAGTAACATCAGAGTCACATCAGTAACGCTGCAGTAACGTGTAGAGAGTCACATCAGTAACACTGCAGTCACGTGTAGAGAGTCTCATTAGTAACGCTGCAATAAAATCAGAGACACATCAGTAACGCTGCAGTAACGTGTACAGAGTCACATAAGTAATGCTGCAGTATTGTGTACACAGTTACATCAGTAACACAGCAGTAACATCAGAGTCACATCAGTAACGCTGCAGTAACGTGTACAGAGTCACATCAGTAACGCTGCAGTAACGTGTACAGAGTCACATCAGTAACGCTGCAGTAACGTGTACAGAGTCACATCAGTAACGCTGCAGTAACGTGGACAGAGTCACATCAGTAACGCTGCAGTAACGTGTACAGAGTCACATCAGTAACGCTGCAGTAACGTGGACAGAGTCACATCAGTAACACTGCAGTAACGTGGACAGAGTCACATCAGTAACGCTGCAGTAACGTGGACAGAGTCACATCAGTAACGCTGCAGTAATGTGTACAGAGTCACATCAGTAACACTGCAGTAACATCAGAGTCACACCAGTAACACTGCAGTAACGTGTACAGAGTCACATCAGTAACGCTGCAGTAACATCCGAGTCACATCAGTAACGCTGCAGTAACGTGTACAGAGTCACATCAGTAACACTGCAGTAACATCAGAGTCACACCAGTAACACTGCAGTAACGTGTACAGAGTCACATCAGTAACGCTGCAGTAACATCAGAGTCACATCAGTAACGCTGCAGGAACGTGTACAGAGTCACATCAGTAACACTGAAGTAACGTGTACAGAGTCACATCAGTAACGCTGCAGTAACGTGTACAGAGTCACATCAGTAACGCTGCAGTAACGTGTACAGAGTCACATCAGTAACGCTGCAGTAACGTGGACAGAGTCACATCAGTAACGCTGCAGTAACGTGTACAGAGTCACATCAGTAACGCTGCAGTAACGTGGACAGAGTCACATCAGTAACACTGCAGTAACGTGGACAGAGTCACATCAGTAACGCTGCAGTAACGTGGACAGAGTCACATCAGTAACGCTGCAGTAATGTGTACAGAGTCACATCAGTAACACTGCAGTAACATCAGAGTCACACCAGTAACACTGCAGTAACGTGTACAGAGTCACATCAGTAACGCTGCAGTAACATCCGAGTCACATCAGTAACGCTACAGTAACGTGTACAGAGTCACATCAGTAACGCTGCAGTAACGTGTACAGAGTCACATCAGTAACACAGCAGTAACATCAGAGTGACATAAGTAACGCTGCAGTAACGTGTACAGAGTCACATCAGTAACGCTGCAGTAACGTGTACAGAGTCACATCAGTAACGCTGCAGTAACGTGTACAGAGTCACATCAGTAACGCTGCAGTAACGTGTACAGAGTCACATCAGTAACACAGCAGTAACATCAGAGTCACATAAGTAACGCTGCAGTAATGTGTACAGAGCCACATCAGTAACGTGTACAGAGTAACATCAGTAACGCAGCAGTAACATGTACAGAGTAACATCAGTAATGCTGCATGATCGTGTACACAGTTACATCAGTAACACAGCAGTAACATCAGAGTCACATCAGTAACGCTGCAGTAACGTGTAGAGAGTCACATCAGTAACACTGCAGTCACGTGTAGAGAGTCTCATTAGTAACGCTGCAGTAAAATCAGAGACACATCAGTAACGCTGCAGTAACGTGTACAGAGTCACATAAGTAATGCTGCAGTATTGTGTACACAGTTACATCAGTAACACAGCAGTAACATCAGAGTCACATCAGTAACGCTGCAGTAACGTGTACAGAGTCACATCAGTAACACTGAAGTAACGTGTACAGAGTCACATCAGTAACGCTGCAGTAACGTGGACAGAGTCACATCAGTAACGCTGCAGTAACGTGTACAGAGTCACATCAGTAACACTGCAGTAACGTGGACAGAGTCACATCAGTAACACTGCAGTAATGTGTACAGAGTCACATCAGTAACACTGCAGTAACATGTACAGAGTCACATCAGTAACACTGCAGTAACATCAGAGTCACACCAGTAACACTGCAGTAACGTGTACAGAGTCACATCAGTAACGCTGCAGTAACGTGGACAGAGTAACATCAGTAACACTGCAGTAACGTGTACAGAGTCACATCAGTAACGCTGCAGTAACATCAGAGTCACATCAGTAACGCTGCAGTAACGTGGACAGAGTAACATCAGTAACACTGCAGTAACGTGTGCAGAGTCACATCAGTAACGCTGCAGTAATGTTTACAGAGTCACAACAGTAACGCAGCAGTAGCATGTACAGAGTCACATCAGTAACGCTGCAGTAACATCAGAGTCACATCAGTAACGCTGCAGTAATGTCAGAGTCACATCCGTAACACAGCAGTAATGCAAGTCACATCAGTAACACTGCAGTAACATATACAGAGTCACATCAGTAACCCTGCAGTAATGTGAGAGTCACATCAGTAATGCTGCAGTAACATGTACAGAGTCTCATCAGTAACGCTGCAGGAACGTGTACAGAGTCACATCAGTAACGCTGCAGTAACATGTACAGAGTCTCATCAGTAACGCTGCAGTAACGTGTACAGAGTCACATCAGTAACGCTGCAGTAACGTGTACAGAGTCACATCAGTAACACAGCAGTAACATCAGAGTCACATCAGTAATGCTGCAGTAACATGTACAGAGTCACATCAGTAACGTGTACAGAGTAACATCAGTAACGCAGCAGTAACATGTACAGAGTAACATCAGTAATGCTGCATGATCGTGTACACAGTTACATCAGTAACATAGCAGTAACATCAGAGTCACATCAGTAACGCTGCAGTAACGTGGACAGAGTCACATCAGTAACACTGAAGTAACGTGTACAGAGTCACATCAGTAACGCTGCAGTAACATGTACAGAGTCACATCAGTAACACTGCAGTAAAATCAGAGTCACATCAGTAACACTGCAGTAACGTGTGCAGAGTCACATCAGTAACGCTGCAGTAACGTGTACAGAGTCACAACAGTAACGCAGCAGTAACATGTACAGAGGCACATCAGTAACGCTGCAGTAACATCAGAGTGACATCAGTAACACTGCAGTAATGTGTACAGAGTCACATCAGTAACGCTGCAGTAATGTCAGAGTCACATCCGTAACGCAGCAGTAATGCAAGTCACATAAGTAACACTGCAGTAACATAAACAGAGTCACATCAGTAACCCTGCAGTAATGTGAGAGTCACATCAGTAACGCTGCAGTAACGTGTACAGAGTCACATCAGTAACGCTGCAGTAACATGTACAGAGTCACATCAGTAACGCTGCAGTAACGTGTACAGAGTCACATCAGTAACGCAGCAGTAACATGTACAGAGTAACATCAGTAATGCTGCATGATCGTGTACACAGTTACATCAGTAACACAACAGTAACATCAGAGTCACATCAGTAACGCTGCAGTAACGTGGACAGAGTCACATCAGTAACACTGAAGTAACGTGTACAGAGTAACATCAGTAATGCAGCAGTAACATGTACAGAGTCACATCAGTAATGCAGCAGTAACATGTACAGAGTAACATCAGTAATGCAGCAGTAACATGTACAGAGTAACATCAGTAATGATGCATGATCGTGTACACAGTTACATCAGTAACACAGCAGTAACATCAGAGTCACATCAGTAACGCTGCAGTAACGTGGACAGAGTCACATCAGTAACACTGAAGTAACGTGTACAGAGTCACATCAGTAACGTTGCAGTAACATGTACAGAGTCACATCAGTAACACTGCAGTAACATCAGAGTCACATCAGTAACACTGCAGTAACGTGTGCAGAGTCACATCAGTAACGCTGCAGTAACATCAGAGTCACATCAGTAACACTGCAGTAATGTGTACAGAGTCACATCAGTAACGCTGCAGTAATGTCAGAGTCACATCCGTAACGCAGCAGTAATGCAAGTCACATCAGTAACACTGCAGTAACATAAACAGAGTCACATCAGTAACCCTGCAGTAATGTGAGAGTCACATCAGTAATGCTGCAGTAACATGTACAGAGTAACATCAGTAACACTGCAGTAAAATCAGAGTCACATCAGTAACACTGCAGTAACGTGTGCAGAGTCACATCAGTAACGCTGCAGTAAAATCAGAGTCACATCAGTAACACTGCAGTAACGTGTGCAGAGTCACATCAGTAACGCTGCAGTAACGTGTACAGAGTCACAACAGTAACGCAGCAGTAACATGTACAGAGTCACATCAGTAACGCTGCAGTAACATCAGAGTGACATCAGTAACACTGCAGTAATGTGTACAGAGTCACTCAGTAACGCTGCAGTAATGTCAGAGTCACATCCGTAACGCAGCAGTAATGCAAGTCACATCAGTAACACTGCAGTAACATAAACAGAGTCATATCAGTAACCCTGCAGTAATGTGAGAGTCACATCAGTAATGCTGCAGTAACATGTACAGAGTCACATCAGTAACGCTGCAGTAACGTGTACAGAGTCACATCAGTAACGCAGCAGTAACATGTACAGAGTAACATCAGTAATGCTGCATGATCGTGTACACAGTTACATCAGCAACACAACAGTAACATCAGAGTCACATCAGTAACGCTGCAGTAACGTGGACAGAGTCACATCAGTAACACTGAAGTAACGTGTACAGAGTAACATCAGTAATGCAGCAGTAACATGTACAGAGTCACATCAGTAATGCTGCATGATCGTGTACACAGTTACATCAGTAACACAGCAGTAACATCAGAGTCACATCAGTAACGCTGCAGTAACGTGGACAGAGTCACATCAGTAACACTGAAGTAACGTGTACAGAGTCACATCAGTAACGCTGCAGTAACATGTACAGAGTCACATCAGTAACACTACAGTAACATCAGAGTCACATCAGTAACACAGCAGTAACGTGTGCAGAGTCACATCAGTAACGCTGCAGTAACATCAGAGTCACATCAGTAACACTACAGTAATGTGTACAGAGTCACATCAGAAACGCTGCAGTAATGTCAGAGTCACATCCGTAACGCAGCAGTAATGCAAGTCACATCAGTAACACTGCAGTAACATAAACAGAGTCACATCAGTAACCCTGCAGTAATGTGAGAGTCACATCAGTAATGCTGCAGTAACATGTACAGAGTAACATCAGTAACACTACAGTATCGCATACCCAGTTACATCAGTAACACAGCAGTAACATCAGAGTGACATCAGTAATGCTGCAGTAACGTGTACAGAGTCAAATCAGTAACACAGCAGTAACGCGTACAGAGTAACATCAGTAATGCTGCAGTATCGTCTACAGAGTTACATCAGTTACACTGCAGTAATGGGGACAGAGTCTCATTAGTAAAGCTGCAGTAACATCAGAGTCACATCAGTAATGCTGCAGTAACATCAGAGTCACATCAGTAACACTGCAGTAACATGTACAGAGTCACATCAGTAACACTGCAGTAACACCAGAGTCACATCAGTAATTTGTCAGAAACGTCAGAGTCACATCAGTAACACTCCAGTAACGTCAGAGTCACATCAGTAACACTGCAGTAACGTCAGAGTCACATCAGTAACGCTGCAGTAACATGTACAGAGTCACATCAGTAAAACTGCAGTAACATCAGAGTCATATCAGTAACACTGCAGTAACATCAGAGTCACATCAATAACGCTGCAGTAACATCAGAGTCACATCAGTAACACTGCAGTAACATCAGAGTCACATCAGTAACACTGCAGTAACGTGTACAAAGTCAGATCAGTAATGCTGCAGTAACATCAGAGTCACATCAGTAACGCTGCAGTAACGTGTACAGAGTCACATCAGTAACACTGCAGTAACGTCAGAGTCACATCAGTAATGCTGCAGTAACGTGTACAGAGTCACATGAGTAACACTGCAGTAACGTCAGAGTCACATCAGTAACGCTGCAGTAACGTGTACAGAGTCACATCAGTAACACTGCAGTAACGTCAGAGTCACATCAGTAACGCTGCAGTAACGTGTACAGAGTCACATCAGTAACGTGTACAGAGTAACATCAGTAACGCAGCAGTAACATGTACAGAGTAACATCAGTAATGCTGCATGATCGTGTACACAGTTACATCAGTAACACAGCAGTAACATCAGAGTCACATCAGTAACGCTGCAGTAACGTGTAGAGAGTCACATCAGTAACACTGCAGTAACATGTAGAGAGTCACATCAGTAACACTGCAGTAACGTGTAGAGAGTCTCATTAGTAACGCTGCAGTAACATCAGAGACACATCAGTAACGCTGCAGTAACGTGTACAGAGTCACATCAGTAACGCTGCAGTAACGTGTACAGAGTCACATCAGTAACGCTGCAGTAACATGTACAGAGTCACATCAGTAACGCTGCAGTAACGTGTACAGAGTCACATCAGTAACGCTGCAGTAACGTGGACAGAGTCACATCAGTAACACTGCAGTAACGTGGACAGAGTCACATCAGTAACACTGCAGTAACGTGTACAGAGTCACATCAGTAACGCTGCAGTAACATCAGAGTCACACCAGTAACACTGCAGTAACGTGTACAGAGTCACATCAGTAACGCTGCAGTAACGTGGACAGAGTCACATCAGTAACACTGCAGTAACATGTACAGAGTCACATCAGTAACACTGCAGTAACATCAGAGTCACAACAGTAACACTGCAGTAACGTGTGCAGAGTCACATCAGTAACGCTGCAGTAATGTTTACAGAGTCACAACAGTAACGCAGCAGTAGCATGTACAGAGTCACATCAGTAACGCTGCAGTAACATCAGAGTCACATCAGAAACACTGCAGTAATGTGTAAAGAGTCACATCAGTAACGCTGCAGTAATGTCAGAGTCACATCCGTAACACAGCAGTAATGCAAGTCACATCAGTAACACTGCAGTAACATATACAGAGTCACATCAGTAACCCTGCAGTAATGTGAGAGTCACATCAGTAATGCTGCAGTAACATGTACAGAGTCTCATCAGTAACGCTGCAGTAACGTGTACAGAGTCACATCAGTAACGCTGCAGTAACATGTACAGAGTAACATCAGTAACACAGCAGTAACATCAGAGTCACATCAGTAACGCTGCAGTAATGTCAGAGTCACATCCGTAACACAGCAGTAATGCAAGTCACATCAGTAACACTGCAGTAACATATACAGAGTCACATCAGTAACCCTGCAGTAATGTGAGAGTCACATCAGTAATGCTGCAGTAACATGTACAGAGTCTCATCAGTAACGCTGCAGTAACATATACAGAGTCACATCAGTAACCCTGCAGTAATGTGAGAGTCACATCAGTAATGCTGCAGTAACATGTACAGAGTCTCATCAGTAACGCTGCAGTAACGTGTACAGAGTCACATCAGTAACGCTGCAGTAACGTGTACAGAGTCACATCAGTAACACAGCAGTAACATCAGAGTCACATCAGTAACGCTGCAGTAACATGTACAGAGTCACATCAGTAACGTGTACAGAGTAACATCAGTAACGCAGCAGTAACATGTACAGAGTAACATCAGTAATGCTGCATGATCGTGTACACAGTTACATCAGTAACATAGCAGTAACATCAGAGTCACATCAGTAACGCTGCAGTAACGTGGACAGAGTCACATCAGTAACACTGAAGTAAAGTGTACAGAGTCACATCAGTAACGCTGCAGTAACATGTAGAGAGTCACATCAGTAACACTGCAGTAAAATCAGAGTCACATCAGTAACGCTGCAGTAACGTGTGCAGAGTCACATCAGTAACGCTGCAGTAACGTGTACAGAGTCACAACAGTAACGCAGCAGTAACATGTACAGAGTCACATCAGTAACGCTGCAGTAACATCAGAGTGACATCAGTAACACTGCAGTAATGTGTACAGAGTCACATCAGTAACGCTGCAGTAACATGTACAGAGTCACATCAGTAACACTGCAGTAAAATCAGAGTCACATCAGTAACACTGCAGTAAAATCAGAGTCACATCAGTAACACTGCAGTAACGTGTGCAGAGTCACATCAGTAACGCTGCAGTAACGTGTACAGAGTCACAACAGTAACGCAGCAGTAACATGTACAGAGTCACATCAGTAACGCTGCAGTAACATCAGAGTGACATCAGTAACACTGCAGTAATGTGTACAGAGTCACATCAGTAACGCTGCAGTAATGTCAGAGTCACATCTGTAATGCAGCAGTAATGCAAGTCACATCAGTAACCCTGCAGTAATGTGAGAGTCACATCAGTAATGCTGCAGTAACATGTACAGAGTAACATCAGTAATGCTGCATGATCGTGTACACAGTTACATCAGTAACACAGCAGTAACATCAGAGTCACATCAGTAACGCTGCAGTAACGTGGACAGAGTCACATCAGTAACACTGAAGTAACGTGTACAGAGTAACATCAGTAATGCAGCAGTAGCATGTACAGAGTCACATCAGTAATGCAGCAGTAACATGTACAGAGTAACATCAGTAATGCAGCAGTAACATGTACAGAGTAACATCAGTAATGCTGCATGTTCGTGTACACAGTTACATCAGTAACACAGCAGTAACATCAGAGTCACATCAGTAACGCTGCAGTAACGTGGACAGAGTCACATCAGTAACACTGAAGTAACGTGTACAGAGTCACATCAGTAACGCTGCAGTAACATCAGAGTCACATCAGTAACACTGCAGTAACGTGTGCAGAGTCACATCAGTAACGCTGCAGTAACATCAGAGTCACATCAGTAACACTGCAGTAATGTGTACAGAGTCACATCAGTAATGCTGCAGTAATGTCAGAGTCACATCCGTAACGCAGCAGTAATGTCAGAGTCACATCCGTAACACAGCAGTAATGCAAGTCACATCAGTAACACTGCAGTAACATAAACAGAGTCACATCAGTAACCCTGCAGTAATGTGAGAGTCACATCAGTAATGCTGCAGTAACATGTACAGAGTAACATCAGTAACACTGCAGTAAAATCAGAGTCACATCAGTAACACTGCAGTAACGTGTGCAGAGTCACATCAGTAACGCTGCAGTAAAATCAGAGTCACATCAGTAACACTGCAGTAACGTGTGCAGAGTCACATCAGTAACGCTGCAGTAACGTGTACAGAGTCACAACAGTAACGCAGCAGTAACATGTACAGAGTCACATCAGTAACGCTGCAGTAACATCAGAGTGACATCAGTAACACTGCAGTAATGTGTACAGAGTCACATCAGTAACGCTGCAGTAATGTCAGAGTCACATCCGTAACGCAGCAGTAATGCAAGTCACATCAGTAACACTGCAGTAACATAAACAGAGTCACATCAGTAACCCTGCAGTAATGTCAGAGTCAAATCAGTAACACTGCAGTCATGTGTACAGAGTCACATCAGTAACACTGCAGTAATGTCAGAGTCAAATCAGTAACACTGCAGTCATGTGTACAGAGTCATATCAGTAACACTGCAGTAACGTGTACAGAGTCACATCAATAACACTGCAGGAACATCAGAGTCACATCAGTAACGCTGCAGTAACGTGTACAGAGTCACATCAGTAACACTGCAGTAACATCAGAGTCACATCAGTAACACAGCAGTCATGTGTACAGAGTCACATCAGTAACGCTGCAGTAACATCAGAGTCTCATCAGTAACGCTGCAGTAACGTGTACAGAGTCACATCAGTAACGCTGCAGTAATGTGTACAGAGTCACATCAGTAACGCTGTAGTAACGTGTACAGAGTCACATCAGTAACGCTGTAGTAACGTGTACAGAGTCACATCAGTAACGCTGTAGTAACGTGTACAGAGTCACATCAGTAACGGTGTAGTAACATCAGAGTCACATCAGTAACGCTGCAGTAACGTGTACAGAGTCACATCAGTAACGCTGCAGTAACGTGTACAGAGTCACATCAGTAATGCTGCAGTAACGTGTACAGAGTCACATCAGTAACGCTGTAGTAACGTGTACAGAGTCACATCAGTAACGCTGTAGTAATGTGTACAGAGTCACATCAGTTACGCTGTAGTAACGTGTACAGAGTCACATCAGTAACGCTGCAGTAACGTGTACAGAGTCACATCAGTAACGCTGCAGTAACGTGTACAGAGTCACATCAGTAATGCTGCAGTAACGTGTACAGAGTCACATCAGTAACGCTGTAGTAACGTGTACAGAGTCACATCAGTAACGCTGTAGTAATGTGTACAGAGTCACATCAGTTACGCTGTAGTAACGTGTACAGAGTCACATCAGTAACGCTGCAGTAACGTGTACAGAGTCACATCAGTAACGCTGTAGTAACGTGTACAGAGT
Organism: Neoarius graeffei; assembly: GCF_027579695.1. Classification (NCBI taxonomy): domain Eukaryota; kingdom Metazoa; phylum Chordata; class Actinopteri; order Siluriformes; family Ariidae; genus Neoarius; species Neoarius graeffei. The sequence continues at coordinate 69,268,182 of NC_083587.1, forward strand.
CACATCAGTAACGCTGCAGTAACGTGTACAGAGTCACATCAGTAACGCTGTAGTAACGTGTACAGAGTCACATCAGTAACGCTGTAGTAACGTGTACAGAGTCACATCAGTAACGGTGTAGTAACATCAGAGTCACATCAGTAACGCTGCAGTAACGTGTACGGAGTCACATCAGTAACGCTGCAGTAACGTGTACAGAGTCTCATCAGTAACACTGCAGTAACATCAGAGTCACATCAGTAACACTGCAGTAACGTGTACAGAGTCACATCAGTAACGCTGCAGTAACGTGTACAGAGTCACATCAGTAATGCTGTAGTAACATCAGAGTCACATCAGTAACGCTGCAGTAACGTGTACAGAGTCACATCAGTAACGCTGCAGTAACGTGTACAGTGTCACATCAGTAACACTGCAGTAACATCAGAGTCACATCAGTAACGCTGCAGTAACGTGTACAGAGTCACATCAGTAACGCTGCAGTAACGTGTACAGAGTCACATCATTAACGCTGCAGTAACATGTACAGAGTCACATCACAACGCTGTAGTAACGTGTACAGAGTCACATCAGTAACGCTGTAGTAACGTGTACAGAGTCACATCAGTAACGCTGTAGTAACGTTTCCAGAGTCACATCATTAACGCTGCAGTAACGTGTACAGAGTCACATCAGTAACGCTGTAGTAACGTGTACAGAGTCACATCAGTAACGCTGTAGTAACGTGTACAGAGTCACATCAGTAACGCTGTAGTAACATCAGAGTCACATCAGTAAAACTGCAGTAACATGTACAGAGTCAGATCAGTAACGCTGCAGTAATGTGAGAGTCACATCAGTAATGCTGCAGTAACATGTACAGAGTCACATCAGTAACGCTGCAGTAATGTCAGAGTCAAATCAGTAACACTGCAGTCATGTGTACAGAGTCACATCAGTAACACTGCAGTAACATGTACAGAGTCACATCAGTAACGCTGCAGTAATGTCAGAGTCAAATCAGTAACACTGCAGTCATGTGTACAGAGTCACATCAGTAACACTGCAGTAACGTGTACAGAGTCACATCAATAACACTGCAGGAACATCAGAGTCACATCAGTAACGCTGCAGTAACGTGGAGAGAGTCACATCAGTAACACTGCAGTAACATCAGAGTCACATCAGTAACACTGCAGTCATGTGTACAGAGTCACATCAGTAACGCTGCAGTAACATCAGAGTCTCATCAGTAACGCTGCAGTAACGTGTACAGAGTCACATCAGTAACGCTGCAGTAATGTGTACAGAGTCACATCAGTAATGCTGTAGTAACGTGTACAGAGTCACATCAGTAACACTGTAGTAACGTGTACAGAGTCACATCAGTAACGCTGTAGTAACGTGTACAGAGTCACATCAGTAACGGTGTAGTAACATCAGAGTCACATCAGTAACGCTGCAGTAACGTGTACAGAGTCACATCAGTAACGCTGCAGTAACGTGTACAGAGTCACATCAGTAACGCTGCAGTAACGTGTACAGAGTCACATCAGTAATGCTGCAGTAACGTGTACAGAGTCACATCAGTAACGCTGTAGTAACGTGTACAGAGTCACATCAGTAACGCTGTAGTAATGTGTACAGAGTCACATCAGTAACGCTGTAGTAACGTGTACAGAGTCACATCAGTAACGCTGCAGTAACGTGTACAGAGTCACATCAGTAATGCTGTAGTAACGTGTACAGAGTCACATCAGTAACGCTGCAGTAACGTGTACAGAGTCACATCAGTAACGCTGTAGTAACGTGTACAGAGTCACATCAGTAACGCTGTAGTAACGTTTACAGAGTCACATCAGTAACGGTGTAGTAACATCAGAGTCACGTCAGTAACGCTGCAGTAACGTGTACGGAGTCACATCAGTAACACTGCAGTAACATCAGAGTCACATCAGTAACACTGCAGTAACGTGTACAGAGTCACATCAGTAACGCTGCAGTAACGTGTACAGAGTCTCATCAGTAACACTGCAGTAACATCAGAGTCACATCAGTAACACTGCAGTAACGTGTACAGAGTCACATCAGTAACGCTGCAGTAACGTGTACAGAGTCACATCAGTAATGCTGTAGTAACATCAGAGTCACATCAGTAACGCTGCAGTAACGTGTACAGAGTCACATCAGTAACGCTGCAGTAACGTGTACAGTGTCACATCAGTAACACTGCAGTAACATCAGAGTCACATCAGTAACGCTGCAGTAACGTGTACAGAGTCACATCAGTAACGCTGTAGTAACGTGTACAGAGTCACATCAGTAACGCTGTAGTAACGTGTACAGAGTCACATCAGTAACGCTGCAGTAACTTGTACAGAGTCACATCAGTAACACTGCAGTAACATCAGAGTCACATCAGTAACGCTGCAGTAACGTGTACAGAGTCACATCAGTAACGCTGCAGTAACGTGTACAGAGTCACATCATTAACGCTGCAGTAACGTGTACAGAGTCACATCAGTAACGCTGCAGTAACGTGTACAGAGTCACATCAGTAACACTGCAGTAACATCAGAGTCACATCAGTAACGCTGCAGTAACGTGTACAGAGTCACATCAGTAACGCTGTAGTAACGTGTACAGAGTCACATCAGTAACGCTGCAGTAACGTGTACAGAGTCACATCAGTAACGCTGCAGTAACGTGTACAGAGTCACATCAGTAACGCTGTAGTAACATCAGAGTCACATCAGTAACGCTGCAGTAACGTGTACAGAGTCACATCAGTAACGCTGTAGTAACATCAGAGTCACATCAGTAACGCTGCAGTAACTTGTACAGAGTCACATCAGTAACACTGCAGTAACATCAGAGTCACATCAGTAACGCTGCAGTAACGTGTACAGAGTCACATCAGTAACGCTGCAGTAACGTGTACAGAGTCACATCATTAACGCTGCAGTAACGTGTACAGAGTCACATCAGTAACGCTGCAGTAACGTGTACAGAGTCACATCAGTGACGCTGCAGTAACGTGTACAGAGTCACATCAGTAACGCTGCAGTAACGTGTACAGAGTCACATCAGTAACGCTGCAGTAACGTGTACAGAGTCACATCAGTAACGCTGTAGTAACATCAGAGTCACATCAGTAACGCTGCAGTAACTTGTACAGAGTCACATCAGTAACACTGCAGTAACATCAGAGTCACATCAGTAACGCTGCAGTAACGTGTACAGAGTCACATCAGTAACGCTGCAGTAATGTGTACAGAGTCACATCATTAACGCTGCAGTAACGTGTACAGTGTCACATCAGTAACGCTGCAGTAACGTGTACAGAGTCACATCAGTAACGCTGCAGTAACGTGTACAGAGTCACATCAGTAACGCTGCAGTAACGTGTACAGAGTCACATCAGTAACGCTGCAGTAACGTGTACAGAGTCACATCATTAACGCTGCAGTAACGTGTACAGAGTCACATCAGTAACGCTGTAGTAACGTGTACAGAGTCACATCATTAACGCTACAGTAATGTGTACAAAGTCACATCGGAACGCTGTAGTAACGTGTACAGAGTCACATCAGTAACGCTGTAGTAACGTGTACAGAGTCACATCAGTAACGCTGTAGTAACGTTTCCAGAGTCACATCATTAACGCTGCAGTAACGTGTACAGATTCACATCAGTAACGCTGTAGTAACGTGTACAGAGTCACATCAGTAACGCTGTAGTAACGTGTACAGAGTCACATCAGTAACGCTGCAGTAACGTGTACAGAGTCACATCAGTAACGCTGCAGTAACGTGTACAGAGTCACATCAGTAACACTGCAGTAACATCAGAGTCACATCAGTAACGCTGCAGTAACGTGTACAGAGTCACATCAGTAACGCTGCAGTAACGTGTACAGAGTCACATCATTAACGCTGCAGTAACGTGTACAGAGTCACATCAGTAACGCTGCAGTAACGTGTACAGAGTCACATCAGTAACACTGCAGTAACATCAGAGTCACATCAGTAACGCTGCAGTAACGTGTACAGAGTCACATCAGAACGCTGTAGTAACGTGTACAGAGTCACATCAGTAACGCTGTAGTAACGTGTACAGAGTCACATCAGTAACGCTGTAGTAACGTTTCCAGAGTCACATCATTAACGCTGCAGTAACGTGTACAGAGTCACATCAGTAACGCTGTAGTAACGTGTACAGAGTCACATCAGTAACGCTGTAGTAACGTGTACAGAGTCACATCAGTAACGCTGTAGTAACGTTTCCAGAGTCACATCATTAACGCTGCAGTAACGTGTACAGAGTCACATCAGTAACACTGCAGTAACATCAGAGTCACATCAGTAACGCTGCAGTAACGTGTACAGAGTCACATCAGTAACGCTACAGTAACGTGTACAGAGTCACATCAGAACGCTGTAGTAACGTGTACAGAGTCACATCAGTAACGCTGTAGTAACGTGTACAGAGTCACATCAGTAACGCTGTAGTAACGTTTCCAGAGTCACATCATTAACGCTGCAGTAACGTGTACAGAGTCACATCAGTAACGCTGTAGTAACGTGTACAGAGTCACATCACTAACGCTGTAGTAACCTGTACAGAGTCACATCAGTAACGCTGTAGTAACGTGTATAGAGTCACATCAGTAACGCTGTAGTAACGTGTACAGAGTCACATCAGTAACGCTGCAGTAACGTGTACAGAGTCACATCAGTAACGCTGCAGTAACGTGTACAGAGTCACATCAGTAACGCTGCAGTAACGTGTACAGAGTCACATCAGTAACGCTGTAGTAACGTGTACAGTGTCACATCATTAACGCTGCAGTAACGTGTACAGAGTCACATCAGTAACGCTGCAGTAACGTGTACAGAGTCACATCAGTAATGCTGCAGTAACGTGTACAGAGTCACATCAGTAACGCTGCAGTAACGTGTACAGAGTCACATCAGTAACGCTGCAGTAACGTGTACAGAGTCACATCAGTAACACTGCAGTAACGTGTACAGAGTCACATCAGTAACGCTGTAGTAACATCAGAGTCACATCAGTAACGCTGCAGTAACGTGTACAGAGTCACCTCAGTAACGCTGCAGTAACGTGTACAGAGTCACATCAGTAACACTGCAGTAACATCAGAGTCACATCAGTAACGCTGCAGTAACGTGTACAGAGTCACATCAGTAACGCTGCAGTAACGTGTACAGAGTCACATCAGTAACGCTGCAGTAACGTGTACAGAGTCACATCAGTAACGCTGCAGTAACGTGTACAGAGTCACATCAGTAACGCTGTAGTAACGTGTACAGAGTCACATCATTAACGCTGCAGTAACGTGTACAGAGTCACATCAGTAACGCTGCAGTAACGTGTACAGAGTCACATCAGTAACGCTGCAGTAACGTGTACAGAGTCACATCAGTAACGCTGCAGTAACGTGTACAGAGTCACATCAGTAACGCTGCAGTAACGTGTACAGAGTCACATCAGTAACACTGCAGTAACGTGTACAGAGTCACATCAGTAACGCTGTAGTAACATCAGAGTCACATCAGTAACGCTGCAGTAACGTGTACAGAGTCACATCAGTAACGCTGCAGTAACGTGTACAGAGTCACATCAGTAACACTGCAGTAACATCAGAGTCACATCAGTAACGCTGCAGTAACGTGTACAGAGTCACATCAGTAACGCTGCAGTAACGTGTACAGAGTCACATCATTAACGCTGCAGTAACGTGTACAGAGTCACATCAGTAACGCTGTAGTAACGTGTACAGAGTCACATCAGTAACACTGCAGTAACATCAGAGTCACATCAGTAACGCTGCAGTAACGTGTACAGAGTCACATCAGAACGCTGTAGTAACGTGTACAGAGTCACATCAGTAACGCTGTAGTAACGTGTACAGAGTCACATCAGTAACGCTGTAGTAACGTTTCCAGAGTCACATCATTAACGCTGCAGTAACGTGTACAGAGTCACATCAGTAACGCTGTAGTAACGTGTACAGAGTCACATCAGTAACGCTGTAGTAACGTGTACAGAGTCACATCAGTAACGCTGTAGTAACGTTTCCAGAGTCACATCATTAACGCTGCAGTAACGTGTACAGAGTCACATCAGTAACACTGCAGTAACATCAGAGTCACATCAGTAACGCTGCAGTAACGTGTACAGAGTCACATCAGTAACGCTGCAGTAACGTGTACAGAGTCACATCAGTAACACTGCAGTAACGTGTACAGAGTCACATCAGTAACGCTGTAGTAACATCAGAGTCACATCAGTAACGCTGCAGTAACGTGTACAGAGTCACATCAGTAACGCTGCAGTAACGTGTACAGAGTCACATCAGTAACACTGCAGTAACATCAGAGTCACATCAGTAACGCTGCAGTAACGTGTACAGAGTCACATCAGTAACGCTGCAGTAACGTGTACAGAGTCACATCAGTAACACTGCAGTAACATCAGAGTCACATCAGTAACGCTGCAGTAACGTGTACAGAGTCACATCAGTAACGCTGCAGTAACGTGTACAGAGTCACATCATTAACGCTGCAGTAACGTGTACAGAGTCACATCAGTAACGCTGCAGTAACGTGTACAGAGTCACATCAGTAACACTGCAGTAACATCAGAGTCACATCAGTAACGCTGCAGTAACGTGTACAGAGTCACATCAGAACGCTGTAGTAACGTGTACAGAGTCACATCAGTAACGCTGTAGTAACGTGTACAGAGTCACATCAGTAACGCTGTAGTAACGTTTCCAGAGTCACATCATTAACGCTGCAGTAACGTGTACAGAGTCACATCAGTAACGCTGTAGTAACGTGTACAGAGTCACATCAGTAACGCTGTAGTAACGTGTACAGAGTCACATCAGTAACGCTGTAGTAACGTTTCCAGAGTCACATCATTAACGCTGCAGTAACGTGTACAGAGTCACATCAGTAACACTGCAGTAACATCAGAGTCACATCAGTAACGCTGCAGTAACGTGTACAGAGTCACATCAGTAACGCTACAGTAACGTGTACAGAGTCACATCAGAACGCTGTAGTAACGTGTACAGAGTCACATCAGTAACGCTGTAGTAACGTGTACAGAGTCACATCAGTAACGCTGTAGTAACGTTTCCAGAGTCACATCATTAACGCTGCAGTAACGTGTACAGAGTCACATCAGTAACACTGCAGTAACATCAGAGTCACATCAGTAACGCTGCAGTAACGTGTACAGAGTCACATCAGTAACGCTACAGTAACGTGTACAGAGTCACATCAGAACGCTGTAGTAACGTGTACAGAGTCACATCAGTAACGCTGTAGTAACGTTTCCAGAGTCACATCATTAACGCTGCAGTAACGTGTACAGAGTCACATCAGTAACGCTGTAGTAACGTGTACAGAGTCACATCAGTAACGCTGCAGTAACGTGTACAGAGTCACATCAGTAACGCTGCAGTAACGTGTACAGAGTCACATCAGTAATGCTGTAGTAACGTGTACAGAGTCACATCAGTAACGCTGCAGTAACGTGTACAGAGTCACATCAGTAACGCTGCAGTAACGTGTACAGAGTCACATCAGTAACGCTGCAGTAACGTGTACAGAGTCACATCAGTAACGCTGCAGTAACGTGTACAGAGTCACATCAGTAACACTGTAGTATCGTGTACAGAGTCACATCAGTAACGCTGCAGTAACGTGTACAGAGTCACATCAGTAACGCTGCAGTAACGTGTACAGAGTCACATCATTAACGCTGCAGTAACGTGTACAGAGTCACATCAGTAATGCTGCAGTAACGTGTACAGAGTCACATCATTAACGCTGTAGTAACGTGTACAGAGTCACATCAGTAACGCTGCAGTAACGTGTACAGAGTCACATCAGTAACGCTGCAGTAACGTGTACAGACTCACATCAGTAACTCTGCAGTAACGTGTACAGAGTCACATCAGTAACGCTGCAGTAACGTGTACAGAGTCACATCAGTAACGCTGAAGTAACGTGTACAGAGTCACATCAGTAACGCTGTAGTAACGTGTACAGAGTCACATCAGTAACGCTGCAGTAACGTGTACAGAGTCACATCAGTAACGCTGCAGTAACGTGTACAGAGTCACATCAGTAACGCTGCAGTAACGTGTACAGAGTCACATCAGTAACACTGCAGTAACGTGTACAGAGTCACATCAGTAACACTGCAGTAACGTGTACAGAGTCACATCAGTAACGCTGCAGTAACGTGTACAGAGTCACATCAGTAACGCTGCAGTAACGTGTACAGAGTCACATCAGTAACACTGCAGTAACATCAGAGTCACATCAGTAACGCTGCAGTAACGTGTACAGAGTCACATCAGTAACACTGCAGTAACATCAGAGTCACATCAGTAACGCTGCAGTAACGTGTACAGAGTCACATCAGTAACGCTGTAGTAACGTGTACAGAGTCACATGATTAATGCTACAGTAACGTGTACAGAGTCACATCAGAACGCTGTAGTAACGTGTACAGAGTCACATCAGTAACGCTGTAGTAACGTGTACAGAGTCACATCAGTAACGCTGTAGTAACGTTTCCAGAGTCACATCATTAACGCTGCAGTAACGTGTACAGAGTCACATCAGTAACGCTGTAGTAACGTGTACAGAGTCACATCAGTAACGCTGCAGTAACGTGTACAGAGTCACATCAGTAACGCTGCAGTAACGTGTACAGAGTCACATCAGTAATGCTGTAGTAACGTGTACAGAGTCACATCAGTAACGCTGCAGTAACGTGTACAGAGTCACATCAGTAACACTGTAGTAACGTGTACACAGTCACATCAGTAACACTGTAGTAACGTGTACAGAGTCACATCAGTAACGCTGCAGTAACGTGTACAGACTCACCTCAGTAACGCTGCAGTAACGTGTACAGAGTCACATCAGTAACGCTGCAGTAACGTGTACAGAGTCACATCAGTAATGCTGCAGTAACGTGTACAGAGTCACATCAGTAACGCTGTAGTAACGTGTACAGAGTCACATCAGTAACGCTGCAGTAACGTGTACAGAGTCACATCAGTAACGCTGCAGTAACGTGTACAGAGTCACATCAGTAACGCTGCAGTAACGTGTACAGAGTCACATCATTAACGCTGTAGTAACGTGTACAGAGTCACATCAGTAACGCTGCAGTAACGTGTACAGAGTCACATCAGTAACGCTGCAGTAACGTGTACAGACTCACATCAGTAACGCTGCAGTAATGTGTACAGAGTCACATCAGTAACGCTGCAGTAACGTGTACAGAGTCACATCAGTAACGCTGCAGTAACGTGTACAGAGTCACATCAGTAATGCTGCAGTAACGTGTACAGAGTCACATCATTAACGCTGTAGTAACGTGTACAGAGTCACATCAGTAACGCTGTAGTAACGTGTACAGAGTCACATCAGTAACGCTGCAGTAACGTGTACAGACTCACATCAGTAACGCTGCAGTAACGTGTACAGAGTCACATCAGTAACGCTGCAGTAACGTGTACAGAGTCACATCAGTAATGCTGCAGTAACGTGTACAGAGTCACATCAGTAACGCTGTAGTAACGTTTCCAGAGTCACATCATTAACGCTGCAGTACCGTGTACAGATTCACATCAGTAACACTGCAGTAACATCAGAGTCACATCAGTAACGCTGCAGTAACGTGTACAGAGTCACATCAGTAACGCTGTAGTAACGTGTACAGAGTCACATCAGTAACGCTGCAGTAACGTGTACAGACTCACATCAGTAACGCTGCAGTAACGTGTACAGAGTCACATCAGTAACGCTGCAGTAACGTGTACAGAGTCACATCAGTAACGCTGCAGTAACGTGTACAGAGTCACATCAGTAACGCTGTAGTAACGTTTCCAGAGTCACATCATTAACGCTGCAGTACCGTGTACAGATTCACATCAGTAACACTGCAGTAACATCAGAGTCACATCAGTAACGCTGCAGTAACGTGTACAGAGTCACATCAGTAACGCTGTAGTAACGTGTACAGAGTCACATCATTAACGCTACAGTAACGTGTACAGAGTCACATCAGTAACACTGCAGTAACATCAGAGTCACATCAGTAACGCTGCAGTAACGTGTACAGAGTCACATCAGTAACGCTGCAGTAACGTGTACAGAGTCACATCAGTAACGCTGCAGTAACGTGTACAGAGTCACATCAGTAACGCTGCAGTAACGTGTACAGAGTCACATCATTAACGCTGTAGTAACGTGTACAGAGTCACATCAGTAACGCTGTAGTAACGTGTACAGAGTCACATCATTAACGCTGTAGTAACGTGTACAGACTCACATCAGTAACGCTGCAGTAACGTGTACAGAGTCACATCAGTAACGCTGCAGTTACATCAGAGTCACATCAGTAACGCTGCAGTAACGTGTACAGAGTCACATCAGTAACGCTGCAGTCACGTGTACAGAGTCTCTCAGTGCAGCAACATCACCAACATGGAGCACAACAGAAGGGTTCATCAGAAAGAGGTCAGTTTCCATCCCAGACTCCACCAAGAGTCAAGTCCCTCCCTGCAGGCGTGTCACTCTCTCTCTCTCTCACACACACACACACACAGATCAGAGCTGATTTTGTCCCACAAGGAGGTCATGGCACACAGGAAAATCTAATAACATCACATCACCGTGTCACTGAGGGCTGCCAGCTCCTGGGCCGTGGCTCCAAAATCCAATATCCCCCATCAGCAGGCCTGGCAGAGGGAAGGTTAGCAAAGTTAAACCCTTTTAGGACACGGCTCAGTGCTCAGACCCACAACAGACGCTCCAAATGTCCAGAAGATATCCAAATGTCCAGGATGTGCACCGCCAAATGCTAAAGAGACAGCCGTGCGCTGGGTTTGGTCCACTTCCCGTCCTGCTCCGTCCACACAGAGAGGAAGCACAGATGGTCAGGCTACTGCCATTAAAGCCCACAACACCTTCATTCATTCAGGACAAACCTGTAAACCATCAAGCTTCAGTCAGGGACCTGCGATGGGTTCAGCATTTACTTTCTCAAACTGCTCACAGTTTCTAAATCACTGAGTTCATTTAGCATCCTGCGCTCACCCAATAAAGGATTGTCATTCTGCACTCTCGGAACCTTCATCCTGTTCTTCTGAGAGAAGCAGCTTTATATCTCTACAGAACATCAAACCCTTCATTTGTGCAGTGTGTGTGTGTGTGTGTGTGTGTGTGTGTGTGTGTGTCCCTCTCCTCATGGAGCAGCAGCTTGTGTTTACTCGGCCGCTCGCGCTCCGGATCCATTTCCTCTGGAGCCACAATCTGGAGCCAATTCTCGGCTGAGCCGAGCCTTTAACACCGAGCCTTTAACACTGAGGCTTTAATTAAAATTACATTAGAACTAATCAGCCGGAAGTGTGGGGGGAGGGGGGGTCACTGCGCGTGCATGCAAGGCGAGTCAGAGAAACCGAAATAAACAATAACACTCACGCGTGCGCTGTAACGGGATTTACTTTACAACAGCGCAAGCTTTAATTAAAGTGACATTATTCTACCTAATCAGCCGTAAAAGCAGGATTTACAGAGGAAGAGGAGGAAGGGGAGGAGTTATCACCCATTATCTCTAATTATCTCACAATAACAAGACTTGAAAATCACAGAAACATTTATTTATTTTTATATCAGCAACAAAACATTTACCCTTTAAACTCTAAAATCATCTTCAGTAATTTACACTGGAGCTCAGATTAAAGTGTGAAATTCTTCAAGAGTTCAATTACCTGAAATTAGTAATGAAATTAAGGGGTAGAGCCACATACAACATATAATAATAATAATAATAATAATAATAATCTCATCTCATTGTCTCTAGCCGCTTTATCCTGTTCTACAGGGTCGCAGGCGAGCTGGATCCTATCCCAGCTGACTACGGGTGAAAGGCGGGGTTCACCCTGGACAAGTCGCCAGGTCATCACAGGGCTGACACATAGACACAGACAACCATTCACACTCACATTCACACCTACGCTCAATTTAGAGTCACCAGTTAACCTAACCTGCATGTCTTTGGACTGTGGGGGAAACCGGAGCACCCGGAGGAAACCCACGCGGACACGGGGAGAACATGCAAACTCCGCACAGAAAGGCCCTCGCCGGCCCCGGGGCTCGAACCCAGGACCTTCTTGCTGTGAGGCGACAGCGCTAACCACTACACCACCGTGCCACCCCATAATAATAATAATAATAATAATCTGCTCCACAGTAAATATAAATAAATGTTTCGAGCTCATCACATGCTGACATTACAGAAGCTCTGAGATTTAAACGCTCATCAAAAAACACAGATTTGATGAATATGCAAATTGTAAACACTCCCAATCTACAAGCCCCACCCTCTTCACTTGGTTAACCAGCTCTGTGCAGGGAACAACAGGAAGTTTGTCTGGAAATTAATCTTAAATGTGAAAAAAGAAATGAAAAAAGTACAAATCACACTTCACTTGTTGAATCCTGAATGCAGGAAGGAAACAGAATATTTGCTGGTAAATTAGAGAATGATTGTGTTTTTATTAATGGTGTTTAAAAGAATTGATGGTTCTGTTTCAGCTCAAATGAAGAGACGAGTTCATGAAGGATCAGGTCAGCAAATTGGAGTACAAATATAAAAAAAACCACACACACAAAACCCCCTCCAAAAGCCCCGAGTCTATTGTCCATCTGAAGTGGAAATGTTAATATGACTTCCATCTCAGCCCCAAAAAATGTCAAAAAGATCATACAAAGCCCACAAGGTTCCTGTTCGAGGGTTCTCACCCAGATAATTATGAGCTCCATAAAAGCGCAGCACGAAGTAAAAAAGCTGCAGAAGCAAAAAAGGGCAAAAAAGGAAATAAATAAATAAATAAATAAATAAATAAAAGGAGGCGAGCAGAATTACTTTTTGCTGCTTTATGTTCTTTAATAAGAAGAGTGATGGATAGAGAGAGGATCCTTCATGGACGGTCTACACACACACACACACACACACAAAGACAGACAGACAGACAGATAGAGAGAGAGAGAGAGAGAGAGAGAGAGAGAGACTGTATTTCTGTATTCGTTAAGACAGACAGACAGACAGATGGTTTTTCATCCTGTACATCATGTGAATTCCTCTCAGTGAACACATGAAAGAAAAGAAAGTGGCTGAAAAGAATGAAAAAGAACACAAAGAATATGACGAGCACAAAAAGAACAGAACATTTAACACACTGTTTAATATTCTATCCACAGAAAACACAATCATACAGTCATATCCTCCTCCACGGCCATGGACTTATTTGTTTGTTTGTCTCTATCACACGTCTCTTTATCCGAGTCTCTCTGTGAGAAACAGTGAGATCTGTGTAAAGTGCTAAAGTGGAGCAAAGCATGATGGGGAAAAACCCTTTCAGAGTGAACACTAACGAGGGAAACACTAATGAGACGAGGCCATCAATCAGCGCTTCACTGACAAAGTGCCTCTGACATCGATCACACACACAGAGCACGCTTTATACAGCTGTGTGTGTGTGTTCCATTAACCATTTAGTTAAGGTGTGAAAATGATTACAGTGTGCGTGTGTGTGTGTGTGTAATGTTTCTGACTAACTTGCTGACATATATAATGCTTTTGGAGATACAAAGAACTGATGTAGTGAATGTCAGAAAGACAGGATGAGATGCAGAGACAGGAATGGAGAGAGAGACAAAGTGATAAGTCAGAAATTAAACACCGCATGTGTGTCATGCTGTTCTGGGAAAATAAGCAACAGTGTGGTGGTGTGATGAAGTTACTGTTTTCACCCTGAGGTTGATTACTTTCCTATAACAGCACATCCCCAGGTGTTTTATTCCTCTTACACCACAAAAATCCTACTGACACTTCAGTTTATTTTTTATTAAAGAACGATGCGTCACACTTTTCTCTGTTTATAGTTACAGTTAGTGCTGTGGGACGTTGCTGAAATGAGTGGAAACACTGTGAAATGAACCCGAACCCTGGTTCCTGTTCTCACTGACGTTACAGCAGCTATAAACAGTCGCTCCTTCACCAGAGTCGCTCTCTTCTCTCTCTTACAGCTCCAGCTTCACCTCGGACTGATACACAGCGCCGACACTGGAGACTCCTTCCAGAGACCACACACACACACACACACTTCCCCTGATCACTGAACACTTCCCCATATCACTGATCACATGCTTTTAAAAGAGACACATGTGAGCAGGGGCGTGGTTAGGGGTGGAATCAGGAAAGCAGGGATCAGGGAAGAGACAGTCACTACGTTTACATGCACATAGAGAGAATCGAATTTCTGCCGTTGCTCGACTGAAATCGAAGTTCAAAATGCCATGTATACACCTTAATTCGGCTGAAATTGAACTGAACTTGATTTCTCAGAATCGAGCTACACGACCTAGTTTATGCGATTTCTGCCGAGCTACTTTGTGCATGTATACCCTATCGAGCTAGTTGTCGAGCTACTTCTGGAAGTGACGAGTGACGAGACCACAAGCGGGAAACACAACAGCCTCGGTCGGCATGACAACAGTAGTAGCGAGCAGCAGAAGAGGTCAGGAGGAACAAACGAAGAAGAGAAAATGGCGATGTAGAGCTCTCTGAAGTGTGGGTGGAGCACAGAGGACGGCAGGACAAAGCTTCTGGTACTAATAGGCTTTTAATTGTCAGACTTTTCAGTTTAACAGCCTACTTTTATTTTTGAGAGAAACACACACACACACACACACGCACGTGCACTGTGTTCTAGTCCCGGGATGAGCTCTCCCCTCTGCTCTCCCTCTGCCTCCTTAAATAGGGCGCGGTTACTGGGAAGACACACAAACACAGGTTAATTACTGTCAGGTGTAGTAATTCTGCCACTCACCTTCCCTGGCTCCGCCCTCCTGTCACAGACCGGCGCTTGACCACGCCCCCACTGCCACAGGCAAGCAGAAACGTGCACTTCTGGAGCAATGAGGAGACAGAGTTCATGCTCATTCAGCTTAAGGAGTTGAATATATTAAAATTCATGGACGGGAGAAAAACGCGCAATGGAGAACACGGAACTGATAACTTTGTTTACACTCTTGAATAGCTCTTCTTCATGACGACAACCGGAAGTGTACCAACACGATGGGGCATGTAGCGCCACCTGTGGCTCGGGTGCACAATGCACCTCACACAATAGCTCGATTTCATTGTGTGCATGTAGGATTGGATTTCTCTGGCACCCTGCTGGGACCCTCAGCTCGATTACCGACAGCAGCTCGATTTGGATGTGCATGTAAACGTAGTCAGTGTTGTAGTGTGGTGATGGTCAGGGTTGAGTTTATCATTACAGTGATTAGTGTTTACACTCAGATTAAAACTTTATGATGATCACTGTGTGTACCTGTGAGCTAAAGCACACACACACACACACACACACACAGAGTCACGCTCAATAACGAATTCATGGTGCATTTCTGCTTCAGAGCAGATTAATTAGCTCAGGTTTACCGTGTTGTCGTACAAGGAGAAAAATAAAGAGCTTAAAAATTACCTTTGGGGGAGTGATTATATGCAGAAACAAAAAAATCAATCATGAAGCCTGTGTGTGTGTGTGTGAGAGAGAGAGAGAGAGAGAGAGAGAGAGAAAGAGAGAGAAGAGAGTGTGCATGTAATAACACACTAATCTCAGTGTAATACACACCACACCTTTATCATATCGCCTACCAATCAAAATACACCGTAGTGTGTGTGTGTGTGTGTGTGTGTGTTCTGCAGCAGAAGAGGAGCTCAGTGGGACATTTGGAAAGAGCCACGTTACTCACCACCCCCCGCTGGGGACCAAATGGAACAGTCCGCTCCTGCTGCCTACTTTTTCACTGAGACCGGACCATAAATATAGACGTGGGGGGGGATCAGGGGGCAGAGGGGTACGAGGGGGCAGGTCACGAAAGGCCTTGACCCTTCTGTTGTCCAAATCACCACCAATCATCTGCTTTCTCTGCACGTGCGTGTGTGTGTGTGTGTGTGTGTGTGTGAGAGAGAGAAATAAAACAATGATCTGAGTTTTATCGCTTTGTGTACAGCTACATCTGTCCCTGCTCTTCTACAATTACTTGAGTACAGTACGGGTCGGCTCGGTCCAGTTCGGTTCAGAGTGCAGTCAGTAATAAGAGTAAAAGAACTGAGACACTGTGATGAGAGTCTCTGATAAACTTCACTTACAGACTTACAGCTCTACTGTCTATTATTGCTCAGTGTGTGTGTGTGTGTGTGTGTGTGTGTGTGTGTTAGTTGACCTTCTGCTCTGAGTTTACACACTGCCAGGCGTCTCTGCAGGGAAGTCGTGTGGTAAAGAGACAGAGACACTAAACGAACACTCAGCTGGAGACCACAACACACTTGTGAAAGAGGAGAAAATCTCTGTTCTCATTCTCACTTTCGCCTCTGTGTGTGTGTGTGTGTGTGTGTGTGTGTGTGTGTGTTGCTTTCTGTCAATTTGCTAAGTTCAGCAGTATTTTTCCTCGAAGAAAGTGACAGTGAGATTTATAAGAAAAGAAAAGAAATGAGGAGACACACAGTGATGTAGTGGTTAGCACAGTCTCCTCACAGCAAGAAGGTCCGGGTTCGAGCCCCGTGGCCGGCGAGGGCCTTTCTGTGTGGAGTTTGCATGTTCTCCCCGTGTCTGTGTGGGTTTCCTCCGGGTACTCCGGTTTCCCCCACAGTCCAAAGACATGCAGTAGGCTAAAGTGGGGTGGCCTTGGGCTGAAGTGCCCTTGAGCAAGGTACTGAACCCCTGACTGCTCCCTAGGTGCTGTAGCGTGACTGCCCACTGCTCTGGGTGTGTGTGTGTGTGCTCATTGCTCACTTGTGTGTATCCATGTGTGTGTTCACTGCTTCAGATGGGTTAAATGCAAGTCAAGTCAAGTTTATTTGTATAGCACTTTTAACAATAAACATTGTCGCAAATCAGCTTTACAGAATTTGAACGACTTAAAACATGAGCTAATTTTATCCCTAATCTATCCCCAATGATGAAGCCTGTGGCGACGGTGGCAAGGAAAAACTCCCTCAAAAGACATGAGGAAGAAACCTCGAGAGGAACCAGACTCAAAAGGGAACCCATCCTCATTTGGGCAACAACAGACAGCATGACTATAATATTAACAGTCCTAACATAAAGTCTGTTATAAACCCCCCACTGACGGAAACCCGAGCGCAAAACCGTTCACGACAACCGCAGTCCCAAAGTCAGCAAGTCAACTGCAGTCCCCAGCCACAAAAGCACCACTGCAAGAGTCCAGAGCATCCTCCAGGCGCGACCCTCAACTGTCCTCATGGGGCCGTCCTCCACAGGAGCAATGCGATGAGACTCCAACCAGACACAGGGCACCAGGATGGACCAGGCAGGTCCGAGGAGCAGAAGAGGTTCAGCATCTCGATCCCAGGACCGACATGTCACTCAGAAGGACAGATTTGGGGGGGAGAGAGAGAGAGAGAGAGAGAGAGAGAGAGAGAGAGAGAGAGAGAGAGAGAAAGAAAAACACAGGTTGTTAGGTATGCCCAATGTCACCTGAATAAGTAGGAACAGTATACATATTGCACTGAGTGCAAGCAGGGACTCCGGCAACTAACTATGACAGCATAACTAAAAGGGGAGAGCCAGAAGGTAACACAGGCATGAGGGGCCCCGGGACATAAAGCAGCAGCCACTACACCGTCAACAAACTCGAGTGAGCAAGCGAGTGGGGACTGACAGCATCCATACATCCCAGTTTACCAAAACACTCCGTCTGAGGACCCTCTAGATCTACACCTTTACCTCATAAACACCATTAACACAAGGCTTGACTAAACAGATATTTTTTCAGCCGAGACTTAAACACTGAGACTGGATGGGTGTCTCAGTGTTTAGGGTTAGGGTTAGGGAACAGCCTTCCAAATACTACTTGGAAGGCTGTTCCATAACTGGGGCTTTGTAAGAAAAGGCTCCGCCCCCTGATGTAGCCTACACTAAACAAGGTACCAGCAGATAGCCTGCACCTTTTGATCTAAGTAGGCGTGGCGGGTCATAGAGGAGCAGAAGTTCACTCAGGTACTGTGGTGCGAGACCATTCAGTGCTTTAAAGGTCAATAGTAGTATTTTATAATCAATACAAAATGTGATTGGGAGCCAGTGCAGTGTGGATAAGACAGGGGTGATGGGGTCATATTTTCTAGTTCTAGTAAGGACTCTTGCTGCTGCATTTTGAACTAACTGGAGCTTGTTTATGCACTTATTGGAACATCCAGACAGTAAGGCATTACAATAATCCAACCTGGAGGTAACGAAAGCATGAACTAGTTTTTCTGCGTCATGTAATGACATTAAATTTCTTATCTTAGCAATATTTCTGAGATGAAGGAAAGCTATCCAGGTAATGTTATCAATGTGAGTTTTGAATGAAAGACTGGGGTCAATAATCACTCCGAGGTCTTTTACTGCTGCACGTGAAGAAACAAAGGCCATCCAGAGTTACTGTGGAATCAGAAAACTTACTTCTAGCTGCATGTGGTCCAAGTACAAGTACTTCAGTCTTGTCAGAGTTAAGCAGAAGGAAGTTAATAAGCATCCAGTATCTAATGTCCTTCACACATTCCTCAATTCTATTAAGCTGGTGTCTCTCATCAGGTTTTGCAGAAACATACAACTGTGTGTCATCAGCATAACAGTGCAAACTAATACAATGTTTACAAATAATATCACCCAGAGGTAACATATATAAAGAAAAAACAGTCGACCCAAGACAGAACCTTGTGGAACACCAAACTTTACCTCAGTACGTCTAGAAATCTCATCTCATCTCATTATCTGTAGCCACTTTATCCTGTTCTACAGGGTCGCAGGCGAGCTGGATCCTATCCCAGCTGACTACGGGCGAAAGGCGGGGTTCACCCTGGACAAGTCGCCAGGTCATCACAGGGCTGACACATAGACACAGACAACCATTCACACTCACATTCACACCTACGCTCAATTTAGAGTCACCAGTTAACCTAACCTGCATGTCTTTGGACTGTGGGGGAAACCGGAGCACCCGGAGGAAACCCACGCGGACACGGGGAGAACATGCAAACTCCGCACAGAAAGGCCCTCGCCGGCCACGGAGCTCGAACCCGGACCTTCTTGCTGTGAGGCAACAGTGCTAACCACTACACCACCGTGCCGCCCACGTCTAGAAATATCACCATTTATATCAACATACTGATAGCTATCAGTTAAATAAGAGCTGAGCCAGGAGAGGGCCGTTCCCTTAACTCCCACAACATTTTCTAGTCTATCCAGAAGAATGGAATGATCAATGGTATCAAATGCTGCACTAAGGTCAAGCAACACAAGCAGCAAGACACAGCCCTGATCAGACGCCAACAGTAGGTCGTTTACTACTTTAACCAGAGCTGTCTCTGTGCTATGATGAGGTCTAAATCCTGACTGATACATTTCATGGATGTTATTCCTATGTAAATATGAGCATAACTGCTGCGCCACAGCTTTTTCAAGGATCTTGGAGATAAAGGGGAGGTTTGATATTGGCCGATAATTGGACAGCTGACAGGGATCAAGGTCAGGTTTTTTAATCAGGGGTTTGATAACTGCTAGTTTAAAGGATTTGGGTACATAGCCAATCATAAGAGAAGAATTTATTATTTTTAGAAGCGGTTCAATTACTCCAGGCATTATCTGTTTGAATAGACGTGTAGGTAAGGGATCTAGTACACAAGTTGAGGCTTTTGATGCTGAGATTAATGAAAGTAATTCAGTTTCTCTAAGGGGAGTAAAACATTCTAATTGCTGATCTGATACAGTTATATAGTTAACTACAGGGTCACTTACATTGTCTGACCTTAAATTAGTAGTTTGAATTTTTTGTCGATATTCTCAATTTTGTCATTAAAAAAATTCATGAAGTCGTTGCTACTCCATACTGCAGGTGTGCATGTGTTGATAGTAGACTTATTCCTGGTTAATTTTGCTACAGTATTAAATAGGAATCTAGGATTATTTTTGTTATCTTCTATTAGGGAGGAGAGATATGTTGATCTCGCAGCACTAAGAGCTTTTCTATACTTCAGGAAGCTCTCCTTCCATGCTAATTTGAACACTACCAATTTTGTTTGACGCCATTTACGTTCCAATTTTCGAGTGGTCTGTTTTAATGTGCGAGTGTCATCATTATACCAGGGTGCTAATTTTTTTTGTCTCTGACCATTTTCCTTTTAAGAGGAGCTACATTATCTAAAGTATAGCCGAATTTTGACTCTAAGCATTCAGTTGCCTGATCAAGTTCTGCAGGGGCTGACAGTGTCACACAAATACACATGCAGAGACACACTAAGACACACAATGAGAAACACTGAGACACACTAAGACACACGCTGTGACACATGGAGACACTGAAACACACGGAGACACACAGACACATTGAGACACACACTGAGACACATGGAGACACACACTAAGACACACACTAAGACACACTAAGGCACACAGAGACACACCTTGAGACACACCTTGAGACACAGAAACACACAATAAGCCACACAGAGACACACACTGAGACACACTAAGACACACATGGAGACATACACTGAGACAAACAGAGAAACTGAGACACACAAAGACACATACTAAGACACGTAGAGACACACACTGAGACATACGGAGACACACACTGAGACACAAACTGAGACACATGGAGACACACTGAGACACACAATGAGACACACACTAACACACACGGAGACATACACTGAGACAAACAGAGAAACTGAGACACACTAAGACACGTAGAGACACACACTAACACACACAGAGACACACAAAGACACACTGAGACACACGGAGACACACACTGAGACATAAACTGAGACACACATGGAGACACACAGAGGCACACACTAAGACACAGAGACACACTAAGAAACCTAGAGACTCACACTGAGACAGACAGAGAAACTGAGACACACATGGAGACACACACAATGAGACACAAACTGAGACACACACAAGAGACACACACTGAGACACAAACTGAGACACAGACACACATGGAGAAACACAGACACACACACAGACACACTAAGACACATGGAGACACACAATGAGACACACAGTCACTGAGACACACACAGACACACAGAGACATACATGGAGACACACAGAGACACAGACTGAGACACAAACTGAGATACACATGGAGACACACGGAGACATACTGAGGGTCAATTTATGCTGACAACCCAGTCCTCGCAGACAGCATTGCAGACAGTGTCTGCGTAGCCCCCCTGCTTCGCAGACGCTCTGCGCGCACCTCCCAAAATTTGTGATCACCGCAGAAGCCTCGCAGACAGCGTCGCAGACAAGAGGGCTCTGATTGGTCCACTCTACATCCGCTGTACATGCACTTCCGCTTCCCTACTTCCCCGGTTTGGTTTGTTTTCATGACCGCCATTTTTAAAAACATGAGCGAAGATGGAGCAGCACGAAGAGCGGTTGATCGAGGAAGTGAGGAAGTACGGACATCTATACGACTCCAGTTCTAGTCATTATAAGGACAGTGCATTATAAGGACAGCGGTGTTGAATGACCTGTTGCTCAGTAACCGGAGGATAAACACCCCACTAACCACACCCACCAACTACTCCTAGCGATTTCGCGACTTTGCGCCCCCTTGCATTGTGGCGGTGAATAACATCGCGCACGCCTATTACTCCCCGCTCAACGATAAATTACAACTGTCTGCGAAAAGCTATCTGTGAAAGCCTTGTCGCAAGAGCATGCAGAGGCCTTGAGACACACAGAATCACACACAGACACATACGGAGACACACACGGAGACATATACTGAAATACAGGGAGACACACACAGAAACGCACTAAGACACACAGAGACACACAGAGACACAGAGCGACACACAGAATCACACACTTGACACACAGAGACATTGAGACACATATGGAGACACGGAGACACACACTGACACACACCGAGACACACACCGAGACACTAAGACACACACTGAGACATTAAGACACACACAGACACACACACACAGACACACACACACACAAACACATAGAGACACACACTGAGACACAATCTGAGACACACATGGAGACACACTGAGACACACACTGAGACACACAGAGGCACACACTAACACACAGAGACACACTCTAAGACACAAACTAAGACACACAGAGGCACACCTTAAGACACACAGAGACACACCTTAAGACACACAGAGACACACCTTAAGACACACAGAGACACACCTTAAGACACACAGAGACACACCTTAAGACACACACTGAGACACACACTGAGACACATTAAGACACAGAGACACAGACTATGACACACTCAGACAAACAGAGACATACACTGAGACACACACAAAGACACAGAGACACTTGGAGACACACACAGACACATTAAGACACACAGAGACACACACTATGACACACTCGGACACACAGAGACACACAGACACACAGAATCACACACTGAGACATACGAAGACACACACTGAGACATATGGATACATGGAGACACATACTGAGACACACGGAGACACAGATGGAGACACACGGAGACACACTGATGCACACTGAGCCACATACAGAGACACAGATACACGCACTGAGACACATGGAGACACACAGAAACACACACAGACACACTAAGATACACACTAAGACACATAGAGACACACACTAAAACACACAGAGATACACACTAAGACACACGGAGACACAACCTGAGACACATTTGGAGACATGGAGACACACACTGAGACACACAGAGACACACACTAACACACAGAGACACACCTTAAGACACACAGGTACACACACTGAGACACACGGAAACACTGAGACACACACAGCAAATTCCCCAGTGTTGAATTAACACTTTGAGTTAATTTGTATGCAATTGGACATATATAAACACAGTAGAGTGTTAAATCAACACTCTGGGTGTTAATTCAACCCTGGGGACTTTACTGTGCACACAGTGAAACACAGGCAGTTTAGAGAATTTAACAGGAAAGAGTAGAATAATGTCCAGGGTGTACCCCATCACTTGCCCATAGTCAGCTGGGATAGGCTTCAGCTCGCCCACGACCCTGTACAGGATAAGTGGCTACAGATAATGGATGGCTGGATGGATGGAGTAGAATAGTACAGAGAGGGTGAAAGAGTGAGATAAAGAGATGGAATAAGAGCAGTATGAAAATAAGGAACACAACCAGAATAACAGACATGTTTATGAGACAATTAACACACACACACAACTAAATAATTTGTAATATATTTATTATTATTTATTTTATTTACCTTTGTTTAACCAGGGAAACAAAATCACATTGAGATAAATATCTCTTTTACAAGTGAGCCCTGGCCAAGGCAGCAGCACACATTACAACACACAAGATACAAAAAAAACAGAAAAAATAATAAAATAATAATAAAATATAAAATATATAATTCATATAACATTCATCAAAATATAACATTCATCATGTTTACAGTAACATCTTCATAATTAAATGATCATCTGAATACTTATTAGAATATAGACTTTAACTAAATTTATATTTATATTTAGGCAGAAAGTGTTACAGGAAGTGTTACAGGAAGTGTTATTCCTTAACAAGATCAGACGCTTTAATTATCTAAATGACCTTTAGATCTAAGAGTTTACGCAGTAGAAATATTCAACTCATGACAGGTTTTAGTTGTTAAGATGAAAATATTGAGCAATAATGAAGGTCTTTACACACTTCCCCTGTTACTGCACACACTCTGGTGTAAAACATCTGGATTATGAACAAATCTGAGAAAAGCAAAAATGTCTCTCATCTCATGTAGCCGCTTTATCCTTCTACAGCAGGGGTGTTCAAATTGATCCATAAAGGGCCGTGTGGCTGCAGGTTTTCATTTCAGCCATGCAGCAGCACACCTGACTTGGCTCATTCAATCAACTGAACTGTCTTCACACAGTCAAATACTTGCAGCCACACCCACCCTTGATTAAAGGGTGGGTGTGTCAGTTGATTGAATAAGCCAAATCAGGGTGCTGCTGCATGGCTGGAATGAAAACCTGCAGCCACACGGCCCTTTATGGATCAATTTGAACACCCCTGTTCTACAGGGTCGCAGGTGAGCTGGAGCCTATC
This sequence comes from Neoarius graeffei, assembly GCF_027579695.1. Lineage (NCBI taxonomy): Eukaryota > Metazoa > Chordata > Actinopteri > Siluriformes > Ariidae > Neoarius > Neoarius graeffei. The sequence continues at coordinate 69,292,440 of NC_083587.1, forward strand.
CCAGCTGACTACGGGCAAAAGGCAGGGTTCACCCTGGACAAGTTGCCAGGTCATCACAGGGCTGACACATAGACAACCATTCACACTCAATTTAGAGTCACCAGTTAACCTAACCTGCATGTCTTTGGGGGAAACTGGAGCACATGCAAACTCCGCACAGAAAGGTCCTCACCAGCCACGGGGCTCAAACCCAGGACCTTCTTGCTATAAGGCGACAGCACTAACCACTACACCACCATGCCGCCATAAGCAAAAATGTGAAAAAATAAAATAGAATTTGAAATAAAATAAACCACAAAGAGATCAGATGCTCCCCAAATAAAATAAACTCAATGTTTTAGTGGTTTGATTTTTTTTTTTTTTTACTTGTAAAGGCTCAGAAATCTGAGTCACACTACTGTTTCAGGGAAAATCTTTTTTTTTTTTTTTTAAGTTTAGATTTATTCCAACGTGTGTGACACAGTTTTACAGTCCGGGGCTGAGTTCGGTACTCATCACGCCAACACCCAAACCACATTTCTACACTCATACAGCCTCTGTGTTACACAACACGAAACAGAAAACAAGAATTTACCTTGTTTTCTGACACCTCACACACACACACACACACACACGAAACTGAGAGCAATAGCAGAGATTTCCCCCTTTTTCATAAGTGTTAATAGACACACAGATCAATTGTACACACACACACACACACTGTCTCTCTCTCTCCTGTCAATCACAGTGACTCAAGCCAATCATGGGCGTCTGTGAGCTGATGTATGTGGAAGAGGGTAGAGAGCATTTCCCCCCAGTGGGTTTCGCCGCTCAGTGACGCAGCGATCAGCAGTTAGAAAATACATGTTTGGCTCAGAGGAAGTCTGTGTTCGACTTCACCTCGTATTAATTTCCATAAACACACTGTAAAGAGTAGAAATGATTAAATGAAATGAGTAAACACTCACGTGTTTAAATGTCATTTTAATTTAACGCTCCACCTGACTGAGTGTGACTCAAATAACTCCAGACATAATCTACAATTACTCATAATATTAATTTCAACCAGGAACAAAACTCCTCGTACTGAAAAACTCCTGACTGCTAGGATCTTTCACTTCAGATCAGTTCAGTTCATTAACAGTACGGTGAATAAAACCATCCACAGGGATTCAGTTCACATTTGTACAGATCCAGTTTCATAGAATTCAGGAGAAGTGAATATCATCTGTTCCCGTTAACACTCAGACATTAACCCTATCATGCCCCATCTGAGCGCGCTGCTACGCTGGTCCACAGTTTCTACATACAGTTCAAAATTCAGTGAAACATATTTTCTGTCGGGCAGCATGGTGGTGTAGTGGTTAGCGCTGTTGCCTCACAGCAAGAAGGTCCTGGGTTCAAGCCCCGGGGCCGGCAAGGGCCTTTCTGTGTGGAGTTTGCATGTTGTCCACGTGGGTTTCCTCTGGTTTCCCCCAAAGACATGCAGGTTAGGTTAACTGGTGACTCTAAATTGAGCGTAGGTGTGAATGGTTGTCTATGTGTCAGCCCTGTGATGACCTGGTGACTTGTCCAGGGTGTACCCTGCCTTTCACCCGTAGTCAGCTGGGATAGGCTCCAGCTTGCCTGCGACCCTGTGGAAGGATAAAGTGGCTAGAGATGATGAGATATTTTCTGTCAGATTTTGTAATTAACATCTTACCATATTTTTTTAAACTATTTTTTTCCACTTCTGTTATTTTCTAAAGTCTGTCTGGAATACTGCAGTATTTTGTTTAAAAATTATATTCCTCTTCATTTTGGTCATCATCATCATTATATATTTTTTCGACTTGAATGTTAAGAAATTGTTTATGAACATCTTGGAAGATTTTTTTAAATTATGAGTTTGTATCTTTTTGCACATTGTTTTCCTGCACATGGATGAACAATTCATTTACAAAACATTCACATAAAGTCTAAATTTCTGAAATATGACAGAACAATAAAATGTTTTTAAATAATTGTTGCATGAAAGCATTAATGATTTGTGTGTGTGTGTGTGTGTGTGTGTGTGTGTGTGTGTGTGTGTGTGTGTGTGTGTGTGTGTGAGAGAGATGATTTGTTTTTTTATCACAGTTAAATAAACAATTTATTTTCAAAATGTTCTTAATTAGGTATTTAAAGTAAATAACAAAAAATAATGTAAGTAAACCAGAATAATATTTTAGTGAGCTGTGTTTTAAACAATGTTTTTATACTTAAAAGGTTTAAAGCACATCTTTAATTAATTTGAGGAAACTAATCTCATCAGATTTCACACTGCAAGTACTTTCAGTCCTGATCTATAATCATTATTTTAATTGAAAGAAATATACAGTCCCAGTAAAAAGTTTGTACACCCCTTCTAATTCAGTGGTTTTTCTTTATTTTTATGAATTAAAAGTCACTTCTTGACTTAAAGTAATGATGGATGTCGTTTCTCTTTACTTAGTTGTTCAGTTCTTGACATAATATGGATTACTGCAGTTGTGTTATAGGGCTCTGTACTGTATTTTTATTATTTACTGTTTACTGTTTGATCTCAAACACATTAAGAAGGCGAGAAACTCATCCACCAATTACCTTTTGATGAGACACAGCTGTGAATTGAAAAATATTCCAGGTGACTCCTCATGAAACTGGTTAAGAGAATGACAATAGTGTGTAAAGCGTTGTTGAGGGAAATGCTGGATACACTGAAGAATCTAAAATGTCAAACAGATCTTACTTTTTTAACAATTTTTTGTTTAACACATACAGTAGTACTTAAAGTTTGTGAACCCTTTAGAATTTTCTAATATTTCTGCATAAATAGGACCTAAAACATCATCAGATTTTCACACAAGTCCTAAAAGTAGATAAAGAGAACCCAGTTAAACAAATGAGACAAAAATATTATACTTGGTCATTTATTTATTGAGGAAAATGATCCAATATTACATATCTGTGAGTGGCAAAAGTATGTGAACCTCTAGGATTAGCAGTTATTTGAAGGCGAAATTAGAGTCAGGTGTTTTCAATCAATGGGATGACAATCAGGTGTGAGTGGGCACCCTGTTTTATTTAAAGAACAGGGATCTATCAAAGTCTGATCTTCACAACACATGTTTGTGGAAGTGTATCATGGCACGAACAAAGGAGATTTCTGAGGACCTCAGAAAAAGTGTTGTTGATGCTCACCAAGATGGAAAAGGTTACAAAACCATCTCTAAAGAGTTTGGACTCCACCAATCCACAGTCAGACAGATTGTGTACAAATGGAGGAAATTCAAGACCATTGTTACCCTCCCCAGGAGTGGTCGACCAACAAAGATCACTCTAAGAGCAAGGCATATAATAGCCGGCGAGGTCACAAAGGACCCCAGGGTAACGTCTAAGCAACTGAAGGCCTCTCTCACATTGGCTAATGTTAATGTTCATGAGTCCATCATCAGGAGAACACTAAATAACAATGATATGCATGGCAGAGTTGCAAGGAGAAAGCCACTGCTCTCCAAAAAGAACATTGCTCCTCATCTGCAGTTTGCTAAAGATCACGTGGACAAGCCAGAAGGCTATTGGAAAAATATTTTGTGGACAGATGAGACCAAAAATAGAACTTTTTGGTTTAAATGAGAAGCATTATGTTTGGAGAAAGGAAAACACTGCATTCCAGGATAAGAACCTTATCCCATCTGTGAAACATGGTGGTGGTAGTATCAAGTCAAGTCAAGTTTATTTGTATAGCGCTTTTAACAATAAACATTGTTGCAAAGCAGCTTTACACAATTTGAATGGCTTAAAACATGAGCTAATTTTATCCCTAATCTATCCCCAATGATGAGGCCTGTTGCGACGGTGGCAAGGAAAAACTCCCTCAGACGACATGAGGAAGAAACCTCGAGAGGAACCAGACACAAAAGGGAACCCATCCTCATTTGGGCAACAACAGACAACATGACTATAACATTAACAGTTTTAACATGAAGTCAGTTTCATTGATGTTATAAACTCTTCATTGATGGAAACTTGAGTGCAAAACTGTTCATGACAACTGCAGTCCTAAAGTTAGCAAGTCAACTGTAGTCCTCAGCCATAAAAGCATTACTGTAAGAGTCCAGAGCATCCTCCAGGTGTGACTTTCAACTGTCCATATGGGGCCATCCTCCACAGGAGCGATGTGATGAGACTCCAACCAGGCACAGGGCACCAGGATGGATCAGGCAGGTCTGAGGAGCAGAAGAGGTTCAGCATCTCGATCCCAGGACCAACATGTAACTCAGAGGGACAGATTTTCTTTTTTGGTGGGGGAGAGAGAGAGAGAGAGAGAGAGAGAGAGAGAGAGAGAGAGAAAACACAGGTTGTTAGGTATGCCCAATGTCACCTGAATAAGTAGGAACAGTATACATATTGCACTGAGTACAAGCAGGGACTCGGCAACTAACTATGACAGCATAACTAAAAGGGGACAGCCAGAAGGTAACACAGGCATGAGGGAGCCCTGGGACATAAAGCAGCAGCCATTACACCATCAACAAACTCAAGTGAGCAAGCGAGTGGGGGACTGACAGCATCCATACATCCCAGTTTACCAAAACACTCTATGTCTGAGGACCCTCCAGATCTATGCCTTTACTGTCACGGAACAGACAGGAGAGGAGATCAAATGCGCTCAAAACCACAGTTTATTAGTAATAGGGGAAAGGGGAGTCGGAAGAATGTGTGTGGGTGAAGTCCAGTGGCAGGAGAACTGAGAGGCAGGGACAGCTGGTGGTGACATCTGAGGTCTCCCATCCAAGTACTGACCAGGCCTGGCCCAACTTAGCTTCAGAGATGAGACAGGACCAGTCAGAGAGGTGTGGCTGTAGGGCTGACGGCGCTAGGGTACAGGCAGGGTTGCTCGCACCAGGTAGATGGAGAGGCAGGCGAGCAGCAGGGCTAGGCGAGCTGGAGATCAGGCGAAGGCACAGGAGGGGCAGGCAAGAGGCAGAGTCGACAGAACAGAAGGCAGATCAGGTTACCGGGGCTGGAGAGCAGACAGAGTCAGACAGAACAGGAAATCTTCAGGAGTCAGAGTAGTAGGAACACAGAGCAGGTTATCAGGCTGAGAGTTGCAGGCGATCTGACACTGAGGCTTGGGAGGACTGCAGCTTAAATACACACAGGGGGGAAGCAGGTGATCAGCAACAGCCAATGACAGTCACTGAAAGTTAATAAGAGGAAGTGAGTGCGGGCGTGGCTGGTAATGCTGAGTGGAGATGTTACCTGAAGAGAGAAGCCCACAGGTAGGACCATGACAGAACCCCCCCCCCTCAAGGGACGGCTCCAGAAGTCCCTAGCCACAGATCCACCAAGATGGGTGGGAGGATGGGGAATACCGGTGGAGGGTTAGAACTCCTCAGACCGGTCGGAGTCCAAGGCCTCAGGATCTGGTTCAGGATCGGGCTCAGGGACAGTAGCAGTGGGTGGAGTAGACCGGACCACCATCGATGAGAGGAGAAGGTGCAGCTGGGATCAGCAGGCTCTCGTGCACTGGCTTAATCTTTGAGACGTGGAAGGTGGGGTGCACTCTCATAGACTTGGGCAGTCAGAGCCGGACAGCAGACTGGCTGATTATCCTCTGGATTGGGAGTGGTCCGATGAACCGAGGTGCCAGCTTATGAGACTCCACCTGGAGGGGCAGGTCCTTGGCTGACAACCACACCTTCTGGCCCACCCGGTAGGTGGGTGCAGGCATCCTCCACTGGTTGGAGGACTTATTTTGATTACAGGTAGGGCAGGCTCGGACGAGGTCTTGCACATCCCTGCTCATAGTAGGCCACCAGAACCGTTGGGCAAGCAGGTGGTGGGTGTGAGTGGAACCAGGGTGGCAGGCAAGACGGGAGTCATGTCCCCATTGTATAACCTGGGATCGCAGGTCTTCAGGAACAAAGAGGCAACTTGTGGGGCATGCACTGGGGCTGGGTTGGTCACGGAGGGCCTCCCGCACTTGTTCTTCGATGTCCCAGGTCAAAGTAGCAATGATACAGGGGTCAGGTAGGATGGGAGCCAGATCCTTGGAGGGGGCAGAGCTGGCAGGTGGAGTACGGGGGGTTAGAGTGGCGGCTCGTAAGCAGGTCCAGTGGCAGTCCTTGCCCCATTCTCTTATTGCTCCAGTGACCCAGTCAAGATGAGGACTGTGCTGGCGGAGCCATGGATAGCCCAGAATGAGAGGTTGGCCGGGGGAATGGAGCAGGTGAAACTGGATGGTTTCGTGGTGGTTGCCTGACAGAGTCATCGGGACAGGGGCAGTGAGGCGGGTGACGGTGCCAAGGAGATGGCCATCCAGCGCCCTGGCTGGAACGGGAGAGGATAAGTGAAGGCTTTGCAGACCCAACTGATGCGCAAGCTCGGTGTCCATGATGTTAGCCTCGGCGCCAGAGTCGACCAGGGCGGTCAGGGTGTGGGTGGAATCCAACAGATGAAGACGAACTTGGAGCATAGGTTTCTGGCTGGTGGAGGACTGGATGATCATTGAGCCCAGCCAGACCCCTCCCATGTCCAGTGAGCTCGTCGCTTTTACTGGGCAAGAGGCAGCACAGTGACCGTCACCCCCACAGTACAGGCACAGATTGGAGGTGATCTGACGCTGGCGCTCTGCAGGGCTGAGGGAAGCACGGACGATCTCCATGGGCTCTGCCTGGTCCAGAAGGCTCGGCGGAGAAGCAGCAGGAGACATAGAAGGGGCTGGGTTACTCCGTGCACTGGTGACTGACTGAGTCTGGCGGGCCCTCTCGTCGACGGGTCTGGACCCGGCGGTCAATGCGGACGGCCAGGGCAATGGCCTCATCGAGTGTCGATGGTTGTTCGTGCGAGACCAATTTGTCCTTAATGTAGTCAGCCAGGCTGTGCAGAAAGGCGTCCACCAGCGCCTGTGTGCACCACTTGCTGCGCCGGGCCAAGGTCCAGAAATCGATCGAGTAGTCAGCCACTGTTTGTCTGCCTTGGTGAATACTCATCAGTCCTCTGGATGCCTCTACTGATGATGAGCCCAGGTTGAAGACCTTAGTCATTTCCACTGAAAACAAGGTGAAGGAGGCACACGCTGGTGTCCGGCATTCATACTCAGCAGTCCCCCACAGGCGGGTGCAGCCAGTCAGACGAGTGATGACGAAGGCCACCTTCGCTGCCTCCAACACAAAGGTTCTGGGCTGCAGGTCGAACAGCAACCGGTCAGGAAGGCACGGACTTGGGAGGGGTCACTGTCAAAACGCTCCGGACTACCCACCTTGGGTTCCGGGGCCTCGAGTGTAGCAGGAGCACCTCCCGGAGCTGGCACGTCAGCGGCGGGTATGACAGGGGCTGATGCAACGAGGGACTGCGGTGGTTGGGCGGTGAGCAGCTGGAGTGCTTGGTCCGGTCGTTGTTGCTGCTGCTGGAGCTGTTGCTGATGACCAAGCTGGATCAGGACTGCAATGTCGGCAGACATCCGACTGACATCTTCTTCCATGCGCTGCAGCTGGTCTAGGGCAGAGGGTTCGGGCGCTGACTCCATGTTGTGGTCAGATTGTTCTGTCATGGAACAGACAGCAGAGGAGATCAAATGCACAGTTTATTAGTAAAAGGGGAGTTGGAAGAATGTGTGTGGGTGAAGTCCAGTGGCAGGAGAGCTGAGAGGCAGGGACAGCTGAGGTCTCCCACCCAAGTACTGACCAGGCCTGACCCTGCTTAGCAGCAGAGATGAGACAGAACCAGGCATAGTCAGAGAGGTGTGGCTGTATGGCTGATGGTGCTAGGGTACAGGCAGGGTAGCTCGCACCAGGTAGATGGAGAAGCAGGCGAGCAGCAGGGCTAGGCAAGCTGGAGATCAGGCGAAGGTACAGGAGGGGCAGGCAAGAGGCAGAGTCGACAGAACAGAAGGCAGATCAGGTTACCGGGGCTGGAGAGCAGACAGAGTCAGACAGAACAGGAAATCTTCAGGAGTCAGAGTAGTAGGAACACAGAGCAGGTTATCAGGCTGAGAGTTGCAGGCGATCTGACACTGAGGCTTGGGAGGACTGCAGCTTAAATACACACAGGGGGAAGCAGGTGATCGGCAACAGCCAATGACAGTCACTGAAAGTTAATAAGAGGAAGTGGGCGTGGCTGGTAATGCTGAGTGGAGATGTTACCTGAAGAGAGAAGCCCACAGGTAGGACCGTGACACTTTACCTCATAAACACTGTGGCAGCGGGGGCATGGTCAAGCATCGGTCTGTGACCAGAGGGCGGAGTCAGGGAAGGTAAGTGGCAGAATCACTGCACCTGATGTTGATTAACGTGTGTTTGTGTGTCTTCCCCAGTGACCGCGCCCTATTTAAGGAGAGAGCGAGAGCAAAGGAGGAGTTCTCTCCCCAACCAGACACCTGATGTCTGTGTCTGTGTGTATACGATTGTGTGCAAGAGACAACTGAAAAGTGTCAAAATAAAAAGAGTTACGAAACTCAGTTCTGGCCTGCCATCTTCTGTGCTCCTCCCACTCCTACAAACTGCCACAGTGGTGCTGAAACCCGGGACTGGAGCGCAGAAGAAGAACAGCCCCATGGAGTCCTTCCCTATTGCCGACCTGGTCCACGCCCTCGCCACGGCCCAGCAGAGCCAGCACCAGGCGCTAGTTGCCCTCCGGAAGGAGCAAGAGCAATGGTTCAAGGCCCTGGTGTTGGCACAGCAGGAAGATCAACAGGCGTTCCGGCACCTCCTCGCGTCGGCGGGGTCCACCACCTCCACCACTGCAGGCCCTTCCCCCTCACCCTAACGAAGATGGGCCGGCATGAAGACCCCAAGGCCTTCGTTATGCTCTTCAAGCAGGTAGCAGAGGCCTCGGGCTGGCCGGTGGAACAGCGCGTGGCGTGCCTCCTCCCCCTGCTAACGGGCGAGGCGCAGCTGGCCGCACTACAGCTCCCTGCCAACCGCCAGCTGGTCTACGTGGACCTCCCCCGGGCCGTCCTCCAGCGTGTGGGGCACACCCCTGAACAATAGCGACAGCGCTTCCATGCTCTGTGCTTGGAGGAAGTCGGCCGGCCGTTCGCGTTTGGCCATCAACTCCGGGACGTCTGCTGGTGGTGGTTGAGGGCCGACAACTGCAACGCCAAGGGAATCATCGATCAGGTGGTACTGGAGCAGTTCATCACTCACCTACCAGCAGGAACCGCAAAGTGGGTCCAGTGCCACCACCTGGCGTCGCTGGATCAGGCCATCGAGCTGGCGGAGGACCATTTGGCGGCTGTCCCGATGGCAGGACAGCAGACAACCTCTTCTTCCCTCTCTCTCTCTCTCTCTCTCTCTCTCTCCTCCTGTGTCTCGTCCTCGCCCCATTCCCCCACTGCGGAGGCGGGGGCCGGCACCACTCCAGCCGGCCTGCCGCACCCGCGGTGCCCTCCCGTTTCTCCCTTCTGTGTCTGTCTCCCCCCCCCCTCAGGTGAGTGAGCCCCAGAGTGCCAGTGCAGAGAGGAAGCCCGGGCTGGTTTGCTGGCGCTGCGGGGAGCCGGGCCACCTCCAACAGCAATGCTCGGCAATGGAGGTGGGCATGATGGTTTGGATCCCCAACGTGCCAGGAGCTGCCCTCGATTGGGCCGGAGCATATCACATACCGGTGAGTGTCCAAGGGGATATGTATCAGGCGTTGGTGGACTCTGGCTGTAATCAGACCTCAAGCCACCAAAGCCTGGTGCAAAATGAGGCACTGGGGGGAGCACAGTTGGTGAAGGTGTTGTGTGTGCATGGGGATGTTCACAACTACCCTTTAGTGTCGGTCCACATTCTTTTTTGAGGGGAAAAATTTAGAGTAAAGGCGGCGGTTAATACTCACCTTACCCACTCGATAATTTTGGGGACTGATTGGCCGGGATTAGGGGAATTAATGAGTCATTTAGTGAAGAGTGGGTCCTGCTGTAGTTCCGCAGGGGGAGGTCCCGGTGTCACATTGGCAGGAGCAGCTATCACAGAGCCATGTACGTCATCTCCACGTCAGAGTGAGGAGCTGCAGGCTTCTCCTCCTTCTATTGGGGAATCCCTTGTGGATTTTCCATTAGAGCAGTCACAAGATGAGACTCTGCAGCATGCGTTTGACCAAGTGAGAGTAATCGATGGTCAAACGCTCCAGCCAAACGCCACCCTGTCCTTCCCCTACTTCTCAATTATGAAGGATAGATTATACCAAGTGACGCAGGAGACTCAGACTAAAGAACAAATCACGCAGCTTTTGATTCCAAACAGCCACCGGGAATTGGTATTCCAGGCAGCTCACTTTAATCCCATGGCTGGACACTTAGGGTAGGATAAAACACTAGCCCGAATAATGGCCCTGTTCTATTGGCCAGGAATTCGCAGCGATGTCCGTAAGTGGTGTACGGCATGCTGCGAATGCCAGTTAGTAAATCCAGCGGCCATTCCAAAAGCGCCTTTGCGCCCTCTCCCATTACTCGAGACCCCGTTCGAAAGAATTGGGATGGATCTCGTCGGGCCATTAGATTGGTCAACACGAGGGTATCACTTTATATTAGTTCTAGTGGACTATGCAATGCGATACCCGGAAGCAGTGCCTCTTCGCAATATCTCAGCACGCAGTATTGCGGAAGTGCTCTTCCATGTCATCTCCCGAGTTGGAATCCCCAAAGACATTCGGACTGATCAAGGCACCTCGTTTATGTCACGAACACTGAACGAACTGTATGGGTTATTAGGAATTAAGCCGATCCACACCAGTGTTTATCACCCACAAACGGACGGTTTAGTCGAATGATTTAATCACACCCTCAAAAATATAATTAAGAAATTCGTAAGTGAGGATGCACGTAATTGGGATAAATGGCTTGAACCCTTGTTATTTGCAGTGTGAGAGGTCCCACAAGCCTCCACAGGGTTCTCCCCATTCTAATTGTTATATGGGCGTAAGCCACGTGGCATTTTAGACGTGCTGCAAGAAAATTGGGAGGAGGGACCTCCACCAAGTAAAAATGAGATTCAATACGTTATTGACCTGCATGCAAAACTCCACACACTCACCCACCTAACCCAGGAGAATCTGCGGCAGGCTCAAGAACAGCAAACCCGCCTGTACGACAAGGGTACGTGCCTTATGGAGTTCGCACCAGGAGATAAAGTACTCGTACGGTTGCCCACATCGAGCTCCAAATTAATCACCAAGTGGCAAGGACCCTTTGAGGTCACACGGCGAGTCAGGGATGTCGACTATGAGGTGAGGCGAACGGACAGGGGTGGGGCGCTACAGATTTACCACCTCAATCTACTCAAACTCTGGAACGAGGAGGTCCCCGTGGCATTGGTGTCGGTGGTTCCGGAGAAGGCGGAGCTGGGGCCGGAGGTTCAAAAGGGAACATTGTCATCGCGTACCTCTCCGGTCCCCTGTGGAGACCACCTCTCCCCGACCCAATTCGCAGAGGTTGCCCAGTTGCAGGCCGAATTTTCAGACGTGTTCTAACCCCTGCCCGGCCACACCGACCTCATAGAGCACCATATTGAGATGCCCCCAGGGGTGGTAGTGCACAGCTGCCCTTACCGGCTACCCGAACACAAGAAAAAAGTGGTTCAGGAAGAACTCGAGGCCATGCTCGACATGGGCATCGTCGAGGAGTCCCACAGTGACTGGAGCAGCCCGGTGGTCTTGGTACCCAAGGCCGACGGCTTGTCCGGTTCTGTGTAGACTATAGAAAAGTCAACGTGGTGTCTAAATTTGACGCGTACCCAATGCCTCATATTGATGAGTTGCTCGATCGACTAGGCATGGCTCACCTTTACTCGACACTGGATTTGACAAAGGGTTATTGACAGATCCCCTTGACTCCATTATCCGGAGAAAAAATGGCCTTTTCCACACCGTTTGGCTTACACCAGTTTGTCACACTTCCTTTTGGGTTGTTTGGGGTGCCCGCTATGTTCCAGCGGCTGATGGATAGGGTCCTCTGCCCCCACGCCACCTACGCGGCCGCATACTTAGATGACATCATTATCTATAGTAATGACTGGCTGCGGCACCTACAACATCTGAGGGCCATCCTTAGGTCGCTGAGGCGAGCGGGTCTCACAGCCAACCTGAAGAAGTGTACGATTGGGCGGGTGGAAGTACAGTATCTGGGCTTCCACTTGGGCAATGGGCAGGTGCGTCCCCAAATTAACAAGACAGCAGCAATTGTGGCCTGCCCGAGGCCCAAGATCAAAAAGGGGGTGAGACAGTTCCTGGGGCTGGCTGGCTACTATCGTAGGTTTATACCTAATTATTCGGACGTCACCAGCCCGCTGACTGATCTGACTAAAAAGGGGGCACCAGATCCAGTCCAGTGGACGGAGCAATGCCAGCGGGCTTTTTCTGAGGTGAAGGCTGCACTGTGTGGGGGGGGGGGCAACTGTTACACTCCCCTGACTTTTCTCTCCCCTTTATGTTACAGATGGATGCGTCGGACAGGGGGCTGGGGGCTGTTTTATCCCAGGAGGTGGAGGGGGAGGACTGCCCAGTGCTGTACATCAGTAGGAAGCTGTCGGTGCATGAGGGGTGCTACAGCACCATTGAAAAGGAGTGCCTGGCAATCAAGTGGGTGGTCCTTGCCCTCCGTTACTACCTGCTGGGATGCCCTTTCACCCTCTGTTCGGACCACGCACCCCTCCAATGGCTCCACCGCATGAAGGATGCCAACGTGTTGATCACCCATTGGTATCTGGCACTCCAACTCATTAACTTCAAGATGATCCACAGGCCGGGGGCACAGATGGTCGTGGCAAAGCGTCGGTCTGTGACTGGCGGGCGGAGTCAGGGAAGGTAAGTGGCAGAATCACTGCACCTGATGTTGATTAACGTGTGTTTGTGTGTCTTCCCCAGTGACTGCGCCCTATTTAAGGAGAGAGCGAGAGCAGAGGAGGAGCTCTCTCCCCAACCAGACACCTGATGTGTGTGCACATGTCTGTGTGTGTACAAGAGTGTGCAAGAGACAACTGAAAAGTGTCAAAATAAAAAGAGTTACGAAACTCAGTTCTGGCCTGCCGTCTTCTGTGCTCCTCCCACTCCTACAAACTCCCACAAACACAATTAACAAAAGGCTTGACTAAACAGATACGTTTTCAGCCTAGACTTAAACGCTGAGACTGTGTCTGATTCCCGAACATTACTTGGAAACTTTCATGGTATCATGGTTTGGGCCTGTTTTGCTGCATCTGGGCCAGGACGGCTTGCCATCATTGATGGAACAATGAATTCTGAATTATACCAGCGAATTCTAAAGGAAAATGTCAGGACATCTGTCCATGAACTGAATCTCAAGAGAAGGTGGGTCATGCAGCAAGACAACGACCCTAAGCACACAAGTCATTCTACCAAAGAATGGTTAAAGAAGAATAAAGTGAATGTTTTGGAATGGCCAAGTCAAATTCCTGACCTTAATCCAGTCGAAATGTTGTGGAAGGACCTGAAGCAAGCAGTTCATGTGAGGAAACCCATCAACATCCCAGAGTTGAAGCTGTTCTGTACGGAGGAACGGGCTAAAATTCCTCCAAGCCGGTGTGCAGGACTGATCAACAGTTACCGCAAACGTTTAGTTGCAGTTATTGCTGCACAAGGGGGTCACACCAGATACTGAAAGCAAAGGTTCACATACTTTTGCCACTCACAGATATGTAATATTGGATTATTTTCCTCAATACATAAATGACCAAGTATAATATTTTTGTCTCATTTGTTTAACTGGGTTCTCTTTATCTACTTTTAGGATGTGTGTGAAAATCTGATAATGTTTTAGGTCATATCTATGCAGAAATATGGAAAATTCTAAAGGGTTCACAAACTTTCAAGCAGCACTGTAATTCCATATATGTTCCAGATGTTATTTCATAGTGTTTGATGTCTTCAGTTTTGTTCTACAGTGTAGAGAATAGTCACAATACAGAAACACCTATCAATGAGTAGATTATGGGGTGTACAAACTTTTAACTGGTACTGTAGATAGATAGATAGATAGATAGATAGATAGATAGATAGATAGATAGATAGATAGATAGATAGATAGATAGATAATGTAGAATAGAAAAATTTCACTCTGACACCCAACTTTTGAACATTATTAAAAATTTATTCTCGACAAACGTTTTGGCCTTCGGCCTTCTTCAGTGTCATAAAAAACTACATAGTACTATGGGCTTGGTCTTATATATACAAAGTTGTGAATTCTTTAAAATTTTAAATAAAGAACAAAGACAAAAATAAACTATTAATTACATAATTTAATAATTAAATATTGTTTAAAAAAATGTGATTTTTAGATTTATATTCTTTTCGCTTATTTAACCCATAAGGGGCTAAAGTAAACAATTGCGACATCCAGTACGCTTCCCTATTTAGAAGCACGTTGTCTAAGCTATCTTGAGCGGCGTTAACTATTGTTTCTCTACAAATGAATTCAAAATCATTCAAATTATGGGGAGACTGATTAAAATGTTTGGCTACTTCGCATGTTTTTTTTTGTTTTTCATACTAGATTTATGATTGCAAAAACATACTTTAAACTCTGTAGTCCAAGAGCCAACATATTGGAGATTACATTTATGGCAAGTTGCTAAATATGTTGTATTGCGGGAGGTACAAGAAAGATGTTGGCGAATTTTGTATTTCTTTCTGGTTACGGAGCTGACAAAAAAATTTGACTCAGCGAAAAAGTTATTACATAAATCACATTTTTTGTTACACTTAAAGCAACCTTGTTCACGCTCTTGATTATTGACTTCCGTGTCACCACGCTTGAGTTTAGAAGCCGCCAGAATATCCTTAAGGTTTTTAGGCCTTCTAAAAGCCAAAATAATACTACCCTCCGGAAATACCTCTTGCATGGAAGTAGAGGAATGCAAAAAGCTGAGATTGTTCCGCAAAATTTTACCGATATCCGGAAGGTTGGGATTAAAGTCAATAACCAAGGGCATAACCTTACGCTTATGCTTAATTGCCTTAGGCTTAAGTAACTCACTCCTAGGGAGAGAAGCTACTTGACCAAATTTACCAGAGACCAGGTTAGGGTCATAACCTCGATCTACTAAAATATTTCTTGTATTTCAAATTTCTGCGGTTAAGAAAGCCCTCACTAGAACAGTTGCATTTGAGGTGCAACGCAATGCTGTAGGGGATGGCGCGCTTGCAATGCTCAGGGTGACAACTAGTGGGGGGAAGATAGAGGTGACTGTCGATAGGTTTCAAATAGACATCTGTCTGAACGAAACCATCAACTAGGTGCAGGGTCAGGTCTAATGCGTTGAGCTCAGAAAAAAAAAAAACAATTCAAATTTAATGGTAGGGTACAACCCGTTAATGTATTCCGTAAATTCATGTAATTTATCCTGCCCATGCACCCAGATGTCAACTATGTCATCTCTATAGTGCAGCCAAAGCAAGGGTTTGATCATCTGACCATTTTTAGCTAGGTTATCGATCTCACCCATGGCTATATCCGCATAGCTGCAGGCATTCTTGGGGCCCATAGCAGTACCCATGCATTGCAAAAAATTAAACTGACCAAATTGTGAGTTATTGTGTAAAAGGCAAATTTCTACTGCTTCCAAGAGGCATTCCGTAGAGGGCTGCAGAACTGTTCTAGAATCAAGGGCCTTCTCAACCACAGTTAAACCTAATGTATTGTCTGTATTGGGGAACATAGAAATTACATCCCATGATACTAATAGGGTGTCTGGGGGAAAAGGACCCACCTTATTGATATTTTCACTTTTGTTAAGCAAATCAGTAGTATCCTTAACAAATGATGGTAGCTCTTGAGCAAGAGGCTTCAAGTGAAACTCGGTAAAGGCAGATAGTCTCTCTATAGCTGTGCCACAGCACAAAGTAATAAGATGCAGTGGGTTATCCGGTTTATGGGTTTTAACATTACCGAAGGCCACACCCGGTTTGGCCTTAATGTCTATAACCCACTGGGCTACATCAAGACTGATCTGACCTTTACCGAGCCATTTCTCCCCCCATTCTTTAACCTTCCTTAAATGTAGATCTGTGGGAATGGAGTTAAGCTCCTTATAATAAAGGGGATTCTGTAATTGTCCCAGCATCTTACTAGAATATTCAGACTTATTAAGCATTACGAACCTGGAACCTTTATCTTGTATCCGAATAATTCTATGATTATCTAATTTGAGTTCCTTTAGCGCTAATTGCTCACCCTTAGATAGATTGTCCTTAGGTTTTCTAAAGTTCTTAGGATTAAATATACCTTCCTTGACTTTAGCAAGGAAGAGTTCCAGCTCAGGATGACTGGAGGTAGGTGGATTCCACATGCTCTTCTTGGGAACTGGGAACTCCTTAGTGTGAACATCCTCAGGGTCTGCACTTTCCTTTTCTTTATTGTGGAAGAACACTTTCAGCCTCATCCTCCTTTCAAAGTTGTCCCAGTCCTCCTGGACCTTGAGCCAGTTAACATCCTTTGGAGTAGGGCAGAATGCTGGACCCTTTCATAGCAGCTTCGCTTGTTCTTCTGTCAGCGGCTTCTCACTCAGGTTAATTGCTTCCAAATCCAATTTGTTTTCCGACCCCGACTCGAGAGTAAAGAGGAGCTTTTTTTTTTGTCAGCTCCGTAACCGGAAAGAAATACAAAATTCGCCAACATCTTTCTTGT
>NC_083587.1:69311548-69331548 GCF_027579695.1 Neoarius graeffei
GATTAGATTAGATTAGATTAGATTAGATTAGATTATTTAAACCTTTATTGATCCCTTTGGGAGGGTTCCTTCAGGGAAATTAAGATTCCAGCAACATCATTACAGAGAAAAGAAATAGAGAAAAACTTCTAGATAAATTAAAATAAATTAAGTATTGACATATACAAATATAAAAAGAATAAGATATGGGGAAGAGAGGAAGGGGGAGAGAGAGGAGGGGAAAAATGGGAGAAGGGGGGCAGCAGAAGAGATATTGCACATTATATTGCACATTGTCCGGTATTGCTTTTTGTCAGGCTAGGCTACTGCTCCTTCCCATCCTCTGTCCTCCTATTACCCCTCCCCCACCAGAGAGGAGTTGTACAGTCTGATGCCATGAGGAACAAAGGAGTTTTTAAGTCTGTTCATCCTGCACTTGGGAAGGAGCATTCTGTCACTGAACAGGCTCCTCTGGTTGCTGATGATGGTGTGCAGAGGGTGACTGGCATTGTCCATGATGTTCAGTAGTTTGTCCATAGACCTCTTCTCTGCCACCATCACCAGAGAGTCCAGCTTCATGATGACCACAGAGCCGGCCCGTCTGATCAGTTTGTCCAGCCTGGATGTGTCCTTCTTGGATGTGCTGCCCCCCCAGCACACCACGGTGTAAAACAGGACACTGGTGACCACAGACTGATAGAACATCCACAGGAGTTTCCTGCAGATGTTAAAGGACCGCAGCCTCCTAAGAAAGTATAGCCTGCTCTGTCCCTTCCTGTATAAGTGATTGGTGTTGCAAGTCCAGTCCAGCTTGCTGTCCAGCCACAGCCCGAGGTACTTGTAGGAATCCACAGCCTCCACCTCGACTCCCTCGATCAGAACTGGTCGTGACCTTGATCTGGACCTCCCAAAGTCAATGACCAGCTCCTTGGTCTTCAAGGTGTTGAGCTGCAGATGGTTCCTGTTGCACCACACAGCAAAGTCCCTCACCAGGCTCCTGTACTCCTCCTCTCTGTCATCACTGATACACCCAACGATGGCTGTGTCATCGGCAAACTTCTGAATGTGATACAGCTCCGAGTTGTAGCAGAAGTCTGCGGTGTACAGGGTGAAGAGAAGAGGGGCCAGCACCATGCCCTGGGGTGCTCCGGTGCTGCTAATCATAGTGTCAGAACTGATGTCCTTCAGCCTGATGTACTGCAGCCTGTCAGTGAGGTAGCTGGAGATCCAGGTGACCAGGCAGGGGTCCACTCGCATCCTGTTTGGTTTGTCCTGAAGCAATAAGGACTGGATGGTATTGAAGGCACTCGAGAAGTCCAAGAAGAGGATCCTCACTGTGCCATTTCCCTTATCCATATGCAAGTGGGCTTGGTGTAGCAGGTAGAGGATGGCGTCTTCCACACAAACACCTGCCCGGTATGCAAACTGCAGACAGTCCTGGGCATGTTGTACCTGGGGTCTGAGGAGGCTGAGGAAGAGCCACTCCAATGTCTTCATCAGATGTGAAGTGAGTGCCACTGGTCGGAAGTCGTTCAGCTCGCTGGGCCAATTCTTTTTGGGAACCCTCTTCCAGAGGGTGGGCACTCTCCCCAGCTGCAGGCTAAGGTTGAAGATGCATTGGAGTGGTTCACCCAGTTCAGCAGCACAGATCTTCAGTAGTAGGGGACACACCTTGTCTGGGCCTGCTGCTTTCCTGGGGTGAAGCTTCCTCAGTTGACCTCTGACCTGGTCTGCAGTAGTGCATGGAGGAGTCTGTGTTGAGGAGGGGCCTGCTGTGATGACTGGGGGGAGGTGTGTTGAGGGAAGAAGGAGAGATGGCTGCAGAGAGGGTGTGGGGGACATGGGCTGGTTGAACCGATTGAAGAAGTCATTCAACTTGTTTGCCCTCTTCACTGTCCCCTCAACGACTCTGGTCTTTGTATTGTGGCCTGTGATGGTTTTCACACCTTCCCAGACCTCCCTCATGCTGTTCTCCTTCAGCTTCTGCTCCACCTTTCTCCTGTAGCTGTCCTTAGCTTCCCTCACGCAGCGTTTCACCGCCTGTTGTACTGCTTTCATCGCCTCCCTATCCCTGCTCCTGAAGGTGGCCTTCTTCCTGTTGAGGACAGCTTTGACTTCCTGTGTTACCCATGGCTTGTTATTAGGGTAAAACCGTACAGTCTTAGCGGGGGAAACCACATCTGCACAGAAGTTGAGGTAATCTGTCAGTGTGTCAGGCCTTCTATGTCCTCACAGTGTGGGCTAAGCAGCACATCCTAGTCTGTGATGTTATAGCAGTCTCTGAGGGCATCTTCCATTTCAGGGGACCACCTCCTGATGGAGCTAGTTAGTTAAATCCAAGATGGCAGCGCGTACACATGCAGCGGCTCCTCTCCGTCCTGACAGAATGGTGTTTTCATGTTTTTTGTATTTTAAAACAGCGTGTATCTGTTCATCTGTGTTGCATCCATCAGTCTTAAGGCGCACATACTCCCGTGAGTTTCTGCTCGACATCTGCAGAACTATATTCACGGATATAAATCCAGCAGACGCAGAAGTGCTATGTGACTACTGTTTGCTCTGGAGGCCTGCTCAACCACCGACCCCCACTCCTGCATCCAGCCCACAGTGGAGGCACTACAGGCGGAACATGCGGAAGCAGAAGAGAGGCAAGCGTGGAGGTATCCGGGCTAGGCTAGCAGCTAGCCCTCACCGGCCGGCTATCCCTACCATCACTCTGGCTAATGTACACTCGCTGGACAACAAGCTGGATTATGTGTGCCTACTCCGCTCATCTTCTAAGTCTGTGAGGGTTTTGTCCTTGTGTTTGTGGAAACATGGCTTAACGACAGCATCCCGGACTGTGCCATTCAGCTAGCCTGGCTAACATGCTACCGGTCAGACAGAGTGCTAGTCAAGGGGGGAAGACTCGTGGCGGAGGACTCTGTGTTTACATCAGTGATGCCTGGTGCAGTGATGCTGTTGTGGTCTGCAAACACTGCTCACCACTGGTGGAGTTTAAAATTATTAAGTGCCGGTCATTCTACCTGCCGAGGGAATTTACAGCCATATTGCTGGTAGCAATATACATCCCTCCTGGCTCCAATAACAACAGGAGTGAAGCACTGAATGAACTCTATCAGCACATCAGTGAGCAGCAGACAGCCCACCCAGATGCTTTCCTCATCCTGGCTGGGGATTTCAACCATGCAAACCCCAAGAGTGTTTCCAAAACTCTATGGTCATATCAACTTTCCCACATGTGGAAACAATACTCTGGACAATGTTTACACCATGCATAAAGGCGCCTACAAAGCCCTACCCCTTCCCCACCTTGGGGCCTCAGATCACTCCACTGTTATGCTAATGCCAGCATACAGGCCGCTGGTTAAAGTCACCAAACCAGCTACAAAGCAGGTATGTGTGTGGCCAGAGGGGTCCTCAGAGGCACTCCAGGACTGTTTTTCCACCACTGACTGGAGCATGTTCAGACAGGCGGCCACCTACAACAACACTACAGATCTCCAGGAGTACACAGAGACCGTCACTGCCTACATGAGGAAGTGCATGGACGATGTTACAGTCACCAGAACCATCTCCATTCAGGCAAATCAGAAGCCATGGCTGACAGCTAGGGCCAACCTGCCATGAGGCATCAGAGTGGCCAAGAGACAGTATTCCAGGAACATTGCTGACTACTTCAACAACAGCAGAGACACCAGGAACCTGTAGCGGGGGATTCAGACCATCACAGACTACAAGCCCTCGCCACAGACCTGTGATAACTCCACCTCTCTGCTGAATCAGTTGAACAACTTCTTTGCTTGCTTTGAGGCAGACAACAGCACCATGGCACAGAAGACCCCACCACCTCCCGGTGACCAGGTGTTGACACTGTCCCCAGACAGCATGAGGAGAGCTCTCAGGACGACAAATGCATGGAAAGCCCTGGGTCCTGATAACATTCCTGGTCGTGTCCTGAGAGACTGTGCCGAGGAGCTCACAGATGTCTTTACAGACATCTTCAACATCTCGTTGAGCCAGGCTGTTGTCCCCACATGCCTCAAAGCCACCACCATCATCCCGGTCCCAAAGAAGCCGTCTCCCTCCTGCTTCAATGACTACCGCCCGGTCGCACTCACTCCCATCCTCATGAAGTGCTTCGAGTGGCTAGTCATGCGGCATATCAAGTCTGCCCTCCCCCCCGCCCTGGACCCTTTCCAGTTTGCATATCAGTCCAACTGTTCGACTGATGATGCCGTCTCCACTGCCCTCCACTCAGCCCTCACCCACCTGGAGACAAAAGACTCATATGTCAGAATGCTGTTCATAGACTTTAGCTCAGCATTCAACACAATCATTCCTCAGCAGCTCATTCATAAACTGGACCAGTTGGGACTCAACACCTCCCTGTGCAACTGGCTGCTGGACTTCCTGACAGGGAGACCACAGTCTGTACGGGTCGGCAGCAACTCCTCCAGCACCATCACATTAAACACAGGGCCCCCCCCCAAGGATGTGTGCTGAGCCCCCTCCTCTTCACTCTGCTGACCCACGACTGCACACCAACATCCAGCTCCAACCCCTTCATTAAGTTTGCGGATGACATGACTGTGGTGGGTCTCATCAACAATGGCGATGAGATAATCTACAGGAGTAAGGTGAGCCACTTGGTCATGTGGTGCAAGGACAACAATCTCTGCCTGAACGTGGAGAAGACAAAGGAGATTGTTGTGGACTTCAGGAGAATGCACACCCAGCATGCTCCACTAACTATCAATGGTGCTGCAGTGGAGAGGGTGAGCAGCACCAAGTTTCTGGGTGTGCACATCTCTGAAGACCTGTCCTGGAGCAACAACACCACATCACTGGCCAAAAAAGCCCAACAGCATCTGTACTTCCTCCACAAACTGAGGAGAGCAAGAGCCCTGGCCCCCATCATGCACACATTCTACAGAGGCACCATCGAGAACATCCTGACCAGCTGCATCACCGTGTGGTCCAGCGCCTGCACTGTGTCCTGCTGCAAGACTCTGCAGCGCATTGTGAGAGCAGCTGAGAGGATCATTGGTGTCTCTCTCTCCCTTCTCTAATGGATATTTATAACTCCCATCTCACCCACAAAGCCATCAGGATTGCAGGTGACCCCACCCACCCATCTCACAGCCTCTTCAGCCTGCTGCCATCAGGGAGGAGACTGCAGAGTCTCCGGGCCAAAACCAGCAGGCTCAAGGACAGTTTCTTTCACCAGGCGGTCAGGAGGCTCAACTCCCTCCCTGTTCTGCCCTTCCTCCCCCCTCTGCCCCCTGCCACAGATTCTGCCCGCACACCCCCCTGCCCCCCCTTCAGCATCTGACATCATGTCACCCTCACAGTCCCCCCCAACACATATGCACGCGCAAGCACATACTCTCAACATTCATTCGCACACTGAACTCAGGGACCGCACATTTCACTTTTACCTCACTCATTTGCACTATTCTGCACTATCTCACCTTAACAGCTATTAGTTTATTGTTTATACTGCTTATTTCTTGTTTACCTGTGTCAAGACCCTGTCTGTTTTGGGGTGTCTTTAGCTCCACCCTGGTCCGTGTGTTGCTTAAGGTGCAATCAATAGGTGACTGGTCCAGGTGTGGAGGATTACAGATAATGGGAGCTTGGCCTATAAAAGGTCTCCCAAGAAGGAGCTTCCTCCTTCATTTTGGTTTGGTTAATTTATTTGTATTCACACTATAACACATTGCACTTTTATTTTATGTATTTTTGACGTTCTTTCATTATTTAAATAAATATTGATATATCGAACGTACTACTTGGTGTGGTCTCCCTTCATGTTGCACTTGCCTTGAGCCAGCTGGTGTAACACCTGCTATACCTCAAGTGCCCTTGACTGTTTATTTTATGTCCTTTTGCTCCAATTTGTGTGTGTGTGTGTGTGTGTGTGTTTAGTCTATGTCTATTTCTTATCTAGAGTGTTTATACTGTTTATATTGTTTTATTTCAGTTATTCAATTTTTATTTATTGCATTGCCTGTTTGCACCGTGGGTCAGAGAGGACTGAAATTTCATCTCTGCTGTATGTCGAGCATGTATAGCATATTTGACAATAAAGTTGACTTGACTTGACTAGTTGTTGCAGGCTGCCTTTGAACCAGGGGGGTGTACTTCGGCTGTAGAAGAACCAGGTTGTGGTCAGACTTCCCTAGTGGGGGGAGGGGTGTGACTCTGTATGCATCCTTCACATTAGCATACAGCAAGTCAATTGTCCTGTTGTTCCTTGTTGGACAATCCACAGCCTGGTAAAAAGCAGCCCAAGTAGAGTTCAAAGTAGCGTGATTAAAGTCCCCAGAAATGATGATAAATGCCTCAGGGTGCTGTGTCTGCAGCCTTGCTGTGACAGAGTGAATCCTCTCACATGCAGCGGCTGCATCTGCCCTCAGAGGGATGTAAACATAGATTGTGATCATGTGACTGAACTCCCTCGGCAGATCATATGGCTGCAGGCTAACGGCTAGCAGCTCCAAGTCCGGGCAACATAAAACTGTCTTTACAGAGATATGTCCTGGGTTACACCAGCGGTTGTTAACATAAATGATGAGTCCCGCACCTTTACCTTTCCTGCATGTTTTAGTGTCTCTGTCGGCTCTCACAGCGGTGAATCCCCACAGGTCCACGTTAGTATCTGGTACAAGATGTGTTAGCCATGTCTCCGTAAAGATAAATAAGCTGCTCTCCTAGTAAATCCGCTGGTTGTTCAGAGTGGAAAGCTCGTCGACTTTATTCGGCAGTGAGTTCACATTCCCCATGATAACGGAGGGAATGGATGGTTTGTAGTGCCACCGGTTGTCTGCTAGCCTAGCCTTTAGCTTAGCTCCAGCTTTGCAGCCCCTGGGTTTCCTCCTCAGCTCGGCCGGGATGGGGTGTCGTATCCCGGCTCATCCCATTGTTTTCAGGGCCAGCAGCTCCTCTCTCGAATAAGTGAGAAAACTGGCTCCTGGTTGCATGTTAAAGTTAAATATATCCATGTTATATAGTAAAACACACTATGTCTTCGTAAGAAGAGCAAAAAAGTAAAAAAAAAAGTGGATAAAAAGAGGTTTAAAGAGCTAAAAACTACAGAGCTACTGGAGAGGGAGCCATCTCACACAGTGCCCATACATATATTTTGTCCTGTTTGTTTACTTTTTTGCCACACCCTTTCTTCCCTGAATTAAATCACATTTATTGGATTACTGTCTGTGTTCTGCTTGTGGATCCTAACTTCACCATACCTCCACCCACCCTAACAGTACGTTCTGGCCAACATGGATCCAGTGGAACTTGCCCATCTGAGAATGGCCATCCAGCAGCAAGGGACTCTCCTCAGGACCCACCAACAAGACCTACTACAAATTACCCAGAACCTCGCCACCCTGTCCAATGCACTCAACCTTCTCACCATGCAGATGCAGCACTGTCAAGCCACGCCTACCCCTGCTCAGCCGTCTCCTACTTCAGCTCCTGCCACCACCTTTCTCCATGAACCGAGACTTCCAGCGCCTCAACCCTACGATGGAGAACCAGGTACTTGCAGATCGTTTTTGTCTCAATGTTCATTGATCCTAGAGCTGCAACCTCTGGCCTTCCCCACAGAATGCTCCCGGGTAGCATATACAATAACACTCCTCACTGGTAAGGCCAGAGAGTGGGGAACAGCGGTCTGGGATGCTAATGTATCCTTTTGTTCCAGTTTCAAGGATTTCTCCGAGAAGATGAGGTTAACTTTCAACCATTCTCTGTCCAGCCAGGAGGCAGCCAGAGAGCTTATGGAGCTGTGGCAGGGGTCCCAGTCTACCTCGGATTACGCCATCGAGTTCTGGACATTGGCGGCTTCATGCGGTTGGAACGAGAACGCCCAGACCAACGCATTCCTGCACAGCTTGTCCAACGCCATCAAAGACGAATTGGTATCACAGGAACTGCCATCAGATCTCTCCAGCCTCATGGACCTCACCAACTGCATCGATGCTCAGATCCAACAACAGAGGAGAGAGAAGAACCGCCTCAGACTCACCACCTCTCCACCTCCCGCTGTGTCCGTCGAACCCATGCAGGTAGACCGGGTTTGGGTGTCAGCAGAGGAACAGCATCACCGGCGGAGCACAAGGGCCTGCTTCTACTGCAGTCAGCTGGGACACATCTGCCGAGCCTGCCCGCTAAAAGGACGAGCCCACCAGTGAATCAAGGGGCCCTGGTGGGCAACGCTCGGAACCTGTCCCCTGCTAATCATCCATTACTTCCTGTCATCATTATCCGTGACAACCAGCATCACCACCTCCAGGCCCTCGTCAACTCAGAGGCAGACAGGAACCTGATCTGCTCCGCCACTGTCAAGTGTCTGGGAATCCCGCTACTTGCTCTTGATGTCCCTCTCACTGTCCTGACACTCAATGGCACCGGCTTGACCAACATCACCCACCTTACTGCCCTGCTCACCCTAAGGATTTCCAGTAACCACTCAAACGATCCAGCTTCACGTCATGAACAACCCCCACGTACCCATCATCCTAGGATTACCATGGTTAATGCAGCACAATCCCCACCTTAACTGGACTAATAACACCATCCTAGGCTGGAGTTCTTCCTGCCTGGCCTCCTGTCTGAACTCCGCTCTGCCTCCCGCCAAACGACCACAGCCCTCAGCCAGCAAGTTTCCTGACCTCTCTCATGTGCCTCCAGAATATCTGGACCTTAAGCTAGTTTTCAGTAAGACCCGAGCAGTGTCCCTCCCTCCTCATAGACCCTACGACTGTGGTATTGACCTCCTACCCAGAATAGCACCACCCAAGGGATGCCTCTACTCTCTTTCTCCCACTGAAAGACAAACCATGGAAAAGTACATCACCGAATCACTGGCAGCTGGGATCATCCGCCCTTCCTCCTCCCCAGCAGGGGCGGGGCTCTTCATTGAAAAGAAGGACAAGTCACTCCACCCCTGCATTGACTATCAGGGTCTCAACGCTATCACGGTCAAGAACTGCTACCCACTACTGCTCATGACCACGGCATTTGAACTACTCCAGGGACCCAAGGTATTCACCAAGCTAGATCTACATAATGCATACCATATCGTCATGATCAAGGAAGGGGACAGGTGGAAGACAGCCTTTAACACCACCACTGGTCACTACAAGTACCTTGTGGTCCCTTTCGGCCTGACCAAAGCGCCCGCAGTCTTCCAGGTACTCGTTAACGATGTCTTAAGGGACTTCCTAAACATCTTCGTTTTTGTTTATCTGGATGACATCCTGATCTTCTCCCACTCCCTGGAGGAACATCGGGGTCATGTCTGGCAGGTCCTCCAGCACCTGCTACAGAACAAGTTGTTTGTCAAGGCAGAAAAAAGCGAATTTCATGAGAGCTCTCTCATTTCTGTGGATTCATCACTTCCCTGGCAAGGATCCAGATGGACGCCCTCAAGCTTGAGGCAGTTGCCAATTGGCCCACCCCATCTTCAAGACGAGAGCTCCAGCGCTTCCTAGGATTCGCCAACTTCTACAGGCACTTCATTCGCAATTTCAGCATGGTGGCCGGACCCCTCTCAGCCCTGACCTCGACCAAGACCCAATTCAAGTGGGGGTAGGAAGCAGAGAAAGCCTTTTCCATGCTCAAGCACAGGTTTACCACAGCACCCATTCTCACCATACCCGATCCAACCAAGCAGTTTATTGTCGAGGTCGACACTTCCCAGTCAGGAGTTGGAGCTATACTTTCCCAGAGGGCCAGTAACAAGGTCCACCCATGCTCCTTCTTCTCCCGCTGGCTTTCCCCAGCCAAACAGAATTATGACATCAGTGACCAAGAACTACTGGCTGTTAAACTAGCTTTGGAGGAGTGGAGGCACTGGCTCACGGGGTCAGAGTTCCCCTTCCTAGTCTGGACTGACCATAGAATCTGGAGTACTTCAAGTCCACCAAATGCCTTAATTCCCGTCAAGCCCGTTGGTCTCTCTTCTTCTCCCGGTTCAACTTCACGCTTTCCTACTGCCCAGGCTCCAAGAATGGCAAACCCGATGCCCTGTCCAGGATGTTCTCCTACCAAGAGGAGTCCAAGCCGCCTGAGACCATTCTTCCTCCACGCTGCCTGGTGGGAGCCGCCATTCTAGAGGTGAGATGCTCGTGCAGAAAGCCCTGGAGCAGGACCCCGGTGAAGGTAACCCCAACAACATTCCTCCTAACCATCTGTTTGTTCCTGGTCCTGTGCAAACCCAGGTGCTGCAGTGGGGTCATGTATCCAAGCTGGCCTGTCATCCGGGAGCTGCCTGAGCCTTGGCACTCATCCAGCAGCACTTTTGGTGGCCATCCATCAAGGAGGACATCTAGGAGTTCGTGGCATCCTGCGACACATGCTCCTGGAACAAGACAGCCAATCAACCCCCTGCCAGCTTGCTAAGACCCCTCCCAACTCCACATCGACCTTGGTCTCACATCACCCCGGACTTCATCACAGGACTTCCCAAGTCAGGTGGCAACACATGTATTCTCACTGTCATTGACCATTTCTCCAAGACCATTCATTTCATCCCTCTGCCCAAGCTCCCCTCAGCCAAAGAAACTGCTGAACTACTCATCCAGCACATTTTCCATCTACATGGACTGCCCACTGACATTGTTTCTGACTGGGGTCCTCAGTTCACTGTGCAATTCTGGAGGGCTTTCTGCAAACTCATTGGGGCCACCTGTAGTCTCTCCTCAGTCTTCCATCCACAGACCAACGGCCAGGCAGAACGGGCGAACCAGGCTTTGGAGGTTGCACTCAGGTGCATGGCACCCAGGGATGCCAGTTCTTGGAGTAAGTACCTACCCTGGATCGAGTTTGCTCATAACACTCTTCCTTCATCTGCCACAGGTCTCTCACCCTTCCAGTGCTCCCTAGGTTACCAACCACCACTCTTCCCCAACCAAGAGGAGGAGGTCGCCGTACTCTCTGCCCAGATCTTCATACGCTGCTCCAGGAGGACATGGGCATTGGCCCGGAGAAAACTCATTTGCTCCGCCCTAGCATCCAAGAGGCAGGCCGACAAACACTGCTCTAAGGTGCCCACTTACCTGGTGGGGCAAAAAGTCATGCGCTCCACATGCCATCTGTCACTCAGAACCGTCTCCCGCAAGCTGGCTCCCAGGTACCTAGGACCCTTCCTCATCAAAAAGGTAATCAACCCATGTTCCGTCAGACTGGCACTACCACTCACCATGCGACACATCCACCTCATGTGCCACAGCTTAAACCTCCGGTCTCTAGTTCTTTGTCTCCGGTCTGTCTCCGGTCTCTTTGTTCTTTGGATCTCTCATGCCAGTGCCAATCTGGATCCAGGACAGGAATTCCATCTCACTCATATTCACTTCCTGGTTTTCACTCCTGTGCATAAATAAGCCATTCTCAGACTCAGACTTTGCCAGAACGTGGTTGCTTCTTTAGCCATTTCTGTGCCTCTCTTGCTGTTCATGATTTTTCTCTCTAGTGACTTTTTCTTGTTCATGGTTTTTGCACTAGCATTCTTCTGGTTCATGGTGTTTTTTTGCACTTAGGGTTATTTCTGATTCATGGTTTCTTGCACTAAGGGTCTTTTCTCGTTTTTTGCACCAGTGTTTTTGTCTTTGCCTGTCTCATTCTGTCCGGACTATTTTTGCCATTTGTTTTTTGTCCTGTTTGTTTACCTTTTTGCCACGCCCTTTCTTCCCTGAATTAAATCATATTATTTATTGGATTACTGTCTGTTGTAGGTGCATTTGGGTAATTGAGTGATCAATCTCATTAAATCAGTCTCATTAAATTTGAAGGTTAATAATTAAATTGAATCAGTCTCATTTGAATCGTTTAAATTGAATCATTCAAAGTGAATCATTCAAAGTGAATCATTCAAAGTGAATCATTCAAAGTGAATCACTTAAAGTGAATCATATAAAGTGAATCATACAGTTAATTTTGGTGCTTAATAATAAATTACCAAACAGCCAAATTATGGTATATTCCAAATTATTATGATCACTTACCATATTACATAACTTATATGCACCTTTCTGAATTCTTTGGGAGATTGGGGACTTCAAAGATATTGGAACACAAATAAAACACACAGTTTCAATAATAAATGAATTTATTATAACAAAAATAAAAATGGATAATAGCAGATTGAAATATATACAAACAGTGAGGTGTGTGTGGGGGGGTGTATGAGAGGCCTCGTGTGAGTGTGGCCTACAAGAGGGTTAGCTTTGTAGCTAACTCCACATGTGTTTGTGAGTGGCCACGTGTTTGTGTAGGCCTAGATTAGCCTCGTGTGGCTAAGCTAAGACAAAGGGGAGCTAGCTAAAGGAATTGTGCGTGGCCACGTGTTTGTGTAGGCCTAGATTAGCCTGTGTAGCTAACTCCACATGGTGGAGGCCTAGATTAGCTTTGTGTTGCTAAGTAGACAAAGGAATGCTAGCTCATAACACTACTAAATCCACTGAAATCTTGATGCGGTCAAGATGCATAATAAGAGAACTAAATATGTTAGTAGGAGTAAAGAGAAGCATGCACAGCCTATCTATTAAACAATTGAGAGAACATAGAACAAAATAAATCAACACGCTGTGTGTTTAACAGTGTAACAAATAAACCTGGGTTTAAACTATATCAATAAAAGCAAATTCCTAAGACTAGCTTTAATTATGCCCAAAATTTGCCAAGTCTTACTTAATATCTCGCTTCTACGCGAGATTATGAGAAGATGTCCCGAGACTTTAGAGTTTTCACCGTTGTGAAGCACGTGAGTCACAGGGAAGTACTTGGAGAAGTTGAGTTTCACAGAGGCCCGTGGAGCACATCTGTGGAAAGCAGAGAATTCTTGATCCGGCGACGGTCACTTGTGATGAAAAGAAAGTCTCTGATTAAATACTGTGCATAGCTTTTGAGTTAAAAAGGATTCAATCGCTTCTTAACTTTAAAATAACTGCCTTGATTGCAGTGTTGTACGTACTTATAAGGAACAAATGAAAAACCGGTTGTAACTCGAGCTGAGTTTAAAATCGCGCGATCTTAGAATCTACCATGGCCAGTGGTAAACAAAGAAATCGCACTAACTCGTGGATCTTGCAAGAAAGAAAGAAAAAGACGTCTTTATCTAGTTTGCTCGTGGAGCGAGCGATTCTCCCTGTGTCCATGTTGGAATCACGGCGCCAAAAGAGGAAGACGGAAGCATTGTTCCATTACTTATGCATTCATGGAGGACGTGACATTGGTGATCCCGCCCTGGCGTGACGCAGGTCAATGCGGAAGTTGGCTGCTGGGAAATGTAGTTTCTTAAAGAGATGGACTGTGTACCTACAATCCCCCTTTTGGTCTCAGGGGTATGATGGAGTCATAGCACTGAGAGCACAGTACCATACAGTCCGCATGTCCGTAGTCCTTGAGGCAGCCTTGCTCTGTACAGTCCATGGTGTCCTGTGAAAACTGTGTAAACTCACGAGTTCCAGTAAGACAGTTGGAGGCAGAGGCATTTTGGGCATATATAATCAGGCTATAGGCATTTTGGGCATATAATTACTATCTAACTAGGTCAGAGTCACATCTAAAAAAAATTAAACATTGAATATGTATACTTCATTTCCTATGCATAAAAAAACAAGAAAAGAGAAGAAATGAAGGAAAGAAAGAACAGAAGTATTAGTGTTTGGGTTGGCAAACCTAATCTTCTAGAAAGGTGATAGCAGTGGGTGGTCTGGCCAGAAAGCGTGCGCTACTGCGGCTAAAGCTGTCAGGGACGCAGACCATCTTATCCAGCTTGATGTGTAGTGTTATGTATGGGTTGCCTGGGCAGACCCAGTGGATGTCTTTAGTGGAGGTGCACATCTCTAAGTCTTGTGGATTCACAAAACTGAGGATAGCACTGCCAAGACTATATGCCAGGTGTATTTGTGATGAATACACACTAGTAATAATAGTGGATTTTAGTATTTTATCTACCATGTTATACCGAAGGGTTATTACTTTATTGGGTTGGTAAGTCTGACCTGTTATTACTAACTGTTATACCTGTTACGCGATATGGAATTTCGCCTCGACGCCTAACATGTTCCACAGCGCAGCCATTACACCAGCGGTGAAATGGGTGCCTGTGTCTGAGTCGATGGATAGAGGGAGGTTTTTCAAAGAATTGTGGCCACGAGGGGGAATCACGATGTCGGGTGTTTCGACACCAGACTCGGTGTGCAAAGACATGAACTGAAGTTCATCAGAAATTTGGTCTCGCGTGGCGCTTGGTTGATCAGTGTTCGCACTAATCTCAGCAATGAGTTTGTGCATGTTTTGTGGGATCCAATGACTGTGGGATTTTGATTTGTGTGAAGCTGACTAAGTTTAGGTTGCAGGGCTTGATTGGGATTGGGTCGCCTTGTGAGAGCCGTGTCTGAGAGATGGTGGTGAAGACTTTAGCGCGCATGAGAGGTGCGTCTTGTGTGTTTGCCTTCGTCACCGGGGGGGCCCTACATCCTGACCCTCGCCTGCTGTTTCAGAGGGATCTCCTCCCCCTTTCACGAGATATACTCATGGTTCCTGGCCTAGTCATGCTAACGGATGGCTTTCGTCATCCTTCTTGGGCTCTTTTGTTTTATCGGTTGAGGAATTTGACTGTTCCTGTAACAGTCTTCTAAATTCAGCCAAGCAGGCCTTTAAAGAGTCCAGCTCTGAGTGGGACTCATCAGGTTGGTTCGAGTCACTGTCTCGGTCACCTCTACCCCTACGTGGAGAGCTACGGTTGGAACACTCCTGCCATGTCCGGCCAGAGCGGGGATGACGGTCTTGCCGCCAACTGCTTTGTTCCTTATGACCATTCTCATCTGGTGAGTAGTTGCCATGGTCACTGTGGCCTTGCCATCGGTCTCTCCTGGCCTTACCTTGCCGATTCTCCCACTCACCTTGGTGATGGCTCGGCAAGGGGCGGTCTGGACCAGGATTTTTCCAGGTGGGTCCCCCTTTTGGTGCTTCACCTCCTTCTAAGGTTAGCGGGGGCTTGTTCTCACCCTGGAGGCTAAGGACTCTGGGTTCATCATCGTTTCCATTTGCGGTTTTGACAATGGTCTCCCAGGTCATTTGGGCTAGTTGCCTAGTTTCCCTCATTGAGTAGAAACCTTGTCGACACGTCAGTGTGACATGGGTCTGCACGCTTGGGTGGAGGTTATGTAAGAAGAGGGATTTGAAGCCTCTATTTTCTTCCAAGCCTGGTGCGCTACTACCCTGGAAATAGGCAGTACATAGCCATCTATAATATTCATGAGGCACCTCAGACCATTTTTGTTTGATTTGTATAGCACACAATGTCGCGGAGGTTTCATCCGTGTACGGCACATATTCTTCTCTCATGTAATTGCGAAGTTTCGAATAACTATCGCGAATGTTTGGGGGTAGAGTCTCTAAAAAGGCAAGAATGCTGCTACTGGAGGTCTTCCAGATTAGCTTAAGTTTTTCTCGCATTGTGGCTTTCTGTAGGTCTATCAGGCATCGGTCAATCTCTCGTAAATAATCATTTACATTAGTTCTTTTATTGTCGGGATCAAATCGCTCGACATCTTGGGCAAGTAGGTCAATTTGCCGTATGCGGAGGGTTTGGTGCACGTCCTTGTGCAGCCTCCTTCGCTCTCCTGAGTACTCACTGTCTGAGCTACTCTGGAATCGCTCCCGTTTCGCATGAGATGCGTAGTCTGATTCATCTGAAGATGGATCAGGGAAACTGTAGCACACTGACCTGGGTGTGCTATGGGCCTGGGCTCGGGATGAGCGCAGGATGACTCCACCCTGGCTAAACGACGACGGAGTTGTGTAGTGAGTTGATGGAGTTTGGCGGGATGTCTGGTTCTCGCCCAGATAATCCACGGTGTCCGGTTCGGACGCCGCTTCCCTCTCTGAGCTTCGGCGCATTGTTGGGGGTCTTTCACACCCCACGTGCCCTTCTTGGGGGGTCTGCTCCTTGGCAGCCCTTTTGGCGGCCTTTTCGGCTTTCTCTAGCCTTTCGGCGCAATCAAGGGAGTTCTTCAAGAGACTACGCTCCCTATATAAATCATTGACATCGGCTGCCAGCTCGGCGTTGCTGGTGGTCAGCCTGTCAACCTCTCCGCAGAGGGATCTGATCTCTAGATCAGTATCCTGGAAGTGTAACAGGAATAGCTTACCTAGTGCCTCTTGGACACTAATAGTTCTCTTTGGATCTCTCATATGTTTTATTGAGTTGATTATGTTGATTTAGCATTCATGCCTACTCATGTCCTTAATGCTTGCCCTTTCGGAGTCAGAGCAGTGAATGAGGTCTGCGATGACCTCAAAGAGAGACATGTCTTGAGCGTTGTCAATTTCTGAGACACTAGGGGATGCCATTCTACTTAGGCTGGATACTAGATAATTAATTAATCAATGAGTTAATTTATTAATTAACCGTTATTAATTAACATTAACTACGTAATTAATTAATAAAGTTTGTTTTGTTTGGAAATGCTATCTCTTATCCTAAGTTATGAGTAGGTTATGAGTATTTGTGATATGGTTATCACGCTACTGTTAACCGTTTTAACACACCTGGGAATATATCTTAGCAGTTGCTTAAACAAACTGATGGTTTATCTGTTGTTGCAACAATATTCAAGAAGTCAACAAACCAATCGCCTCACACGGGGCACCAATTTAATATGTAGGTGCATTTGGGTAATTGAGTGATCAATCTCATTAAATCAGTCTCATTAAATTTGAAGGTTAATAATTAAATTGAATCAGTCTCATTTGAATCGTTTAAATTGAATCATTTAAAGTGAACCATTTAAAGTGAATCATTCAAAGTGAATCACTTAAAGTGAATCATTTAAAGTGAATCATACCATTAATTTTGGTGCTTAATAATAAATTACCAAACAGCCAAATTATGGTATATTCCAAATTATTATGATCACTTACCGTATTACATAACTTATATGCACCTTTCTGAATTCTTTGGGAGATTGGGGACTTCAAAGATATTGGAACACAAATAAAACACAGTTTCAATAATAAATGAATTTATTATAACAAAAATAAAAATGGATAATAGCAGATTGAAATATATACAAACAGTGAGGTGTGTGTGTGTGTGTGTGTGTGTGTGTGTGGGTGTGTATGAGAGGCCTTGTGTGGGTGTGGCCTACAAGAGGGTTAGCTTTGTAGCTAACTCCACATGTGTTTGTGGGGGAGGAGTTGACCACTTGTTCGGGTAGGCCTAGATTAACCTCGTGTGGCTAAGCTAAGACAAAGGGGAGCTAGCTAAAGGAATTGTGAGTGGCCACGTGTTTGTGTAGGCCTAGATTAGCCTGTGTAGCTAACTCCACGTGGTGGAGGCCTAGATTAGCTTTGTGTTGCTAAGTAGGCAAAGGAATGCTAGCTCATAACACTACTAAATCCACTGAAATCTTGATGCGGTCAAGATGCATAATAAGAGAACTAAATATGTTAGTAGGAGTAAAGAGAAGCATGCACAGCCTATCTATTAAACAATTGAGAGAACATAGAACAAAATAAATCAACACGCTGCGTGTTTAACAGTGTAACAAATAAACCTGGGTTTAAATTCACACTATATCAATAAAAGCAAATTCCTAAGACTAGCTTTAATTATGCCCAAAATTTGCCAAGTCTTACTTAATATCTCGCTTCTACGTGAGATTATGAGAAGATGTCCCGAGACTTTAGAGTTTTTCACCGTTGTGAAGCACGTGAGTCACAGGGAAGTACTTGGAGAAGTTGAGTTTCACAGAGGCCCGTGGAGCACGTCTGTGGAAAGCAGAGAATTCTTGATCCGGTGACGGTCGCTCGTGATGAAAAGAAAGTCTCTGATTAAATACTGTGCACAGCTTTTGAGTTAAAAAGGATTCAATCGCTTCTTAACTTTAAAATAACTGCCTTGATTGCAGTGTTGTACGTACTTATAAGGAACAAATGAAAAAACGGTTGTAACTCGAGCTGAGTTTAAAATCGCGCGATCTTAGAATCTACCGTGGCCAGTGGTAAACAAAGAAATCGTGCTAACTCGTGGATCTTGCAAGAAAGAAAGAAAAAGACGTCTTTATCTAGTTTGCTCGTGGAGCGAGCGATTCTCCCTGTGTCCGTGTTGGAATCACGGCGCCAAAAGAGGAAGACGGAAGCGTTGCTCCATTACTTATGCATTCATGGAGGATGTGACGTTGCTGATCCCGCCCCGGCGTGACGCAGGTCAACGCGGAAGTTGGCTGCTGGGAAATGCAGTTTCTTAAAGAGACGGACTGTGTACCTACACTGTGTTCTGCTTGTGGATCCTAACTTCACCATACCTCCACCCACCCTAAAAGTTTGAGCTGTAAATTAAATGATATGACTGTGCTGGTGTTAATAACTTCTCCACATCATGACATTTTTATGTAAAATAAAGGAATGTTAATGCCTTCTAGTCAGAGACAGGCAGGCCTTCCCCCAGCCCCACCCTTGACTGGGAGTCTGTGAACCTGCACTCATTTTCAAATATGCTGATCAAGTCACAGGAGTTTATATCCCTCCTGGTGCAGATCAGGCCAGGAACACAGATCAGGCAGCAGCATTGTAGATCCATAAGGAAATATAGATTAGGTGCCTGATTTCCTTCATTTAAATAATGGCAGAATGGGTGTGGTTAAATGGGGGTGTGAGGGTAAAGCAGGGCCGTCGACAGGGGGGGACAACCGGGTAGTTTGTCCCGGGCCCAGGCATGAGGGGGGGCCCAGAACTGGTCCCTCATGAAGATGCCATTAATCATTCTGTTTCATTTCAAAATGTGTTGATTTGGGGGAGAAAAATGTGCTATATTTGCATTCAATGAATGATTTCTGGTTCTTTTGCCTTTATTGTCTTCGAAAATAGATTCAAGAACCCACCTACCACCCCTAATGCAGAAATGGTTTGGTCTTTGATTAAGGCGCCAAATAACACGGCACTATTCCATCATAACGCTTCGACAATAAGCGTGCGAGCCAGGTAAGACACAGATAACTTTTTTCCAGCCCCATAATGTAACCCCAGCACGTGCGACGCACCATTCATAATTATAAAGTAGGGGATAGCAGGGTACACTGAGTGAACACTGAAATGCACAGGGCATTGAATTATTTCATAAACATATCGGTTTAATAACACTGTGTTGCATATATCTCAATGAAGCAAAGAATAGCACATTGGCCCGCAATCATATCCAAATGTTTTAGGCACGCTTGCTGAGCTGCGCTGAGCTGGACTCCGGTTAGCTGAAAGCCCGTGGAACGCTGCCTCTTGTTAATTAAACCTTATTTTGTTGGAAATCATCCCGTGTAGATACGACGGCATGTGAAATTGCCAGCTAGATAGAGTTTAATGTAACGAATGGGCTATAAATGGGGTGTTTTGAGGTTAGTCTGTTGCAAAACATTAAACTTTCGCTTAGACTGGATACTCTTCAAACAATTCCCTTGCTCAAGTGAAAAATGATAGGCCTGTATGAAAAGCACAATTAATGAAAGTAGCCTAATAAGCCCTATAAAACAACCTCTGTTTTATTGTTGTTGTTTACACGTTAAGATTTTGAAATCTTCTCGGTCCAGTTCTATACCCAGGGAACGTTGTAATCCTTTTGGTTTATCCGTAATAAACGTGTCAGCCCCCAGGTCAGATAGGCTAATGTTACGTGGTTGGGAGGGTGTCAATTTTTTTTGTAACATTCTAAATCGAGTACGGAAAGGACGTTTATGAAAAACAAGACAAAAAAATACACTGAAAAACTCACTGTACACATCACTAGTGGTGATGCTTCTATGTTCAGATTTTGGGAAAGCCATAACTCCGTTCTCATTGAGGCCCAGTTCCATCCCGTAAACAATCATTTTGGTTTATCAGCTACCTGCGCTCAAACATGTCACAGGAGAGGCTCAATGGGCTGGCTATGCTCTCTATAGAGCGCGAACTTGTAAAGAAGCTGGACTTCAATGACCTTATTGACGACTTTGCCACAATGTGCGGTGTAT
>NC_083587.1:69336548-69341548 GCF_027579695.1 Neoarius graeffei
ATCCTCAGTTCCCGCACGGATCCGCGAGCCTCTACACACCTGCATACGACGGCGCAGAGGTGTGCGCGCGCGGGGAGCGGAGAGCTCAGGTGTACCTGTGTAACCGCGCGCTGTGGCTCAAATTCCACCGACATCAGACCGAGATGATCATCACCAAGCAGGGCAGGTGAGCGCGCGCACACACACAACTGCATTTCTCACAGTTACTCCATCGTCTTCCTCTGACCTTTGACCTCTGACACCACCATCGTCTCTGTTCAGCAGACAGGAGTAAAGTTCTCCTTCAGGTTCTGTAGCGCAGCGTCTTGAGCTTTTCGAGTCAGGACTGTGTGTCAGGGTGGAGTGAATCCCACAATCTGTCTGATCTCACATCAGACTGAGAGTCGAACCTGCACCTTTATTTCACACTCACAGCTTTGACTCACTCAGATCTGATTCTTTAATGATTTATTCATTCTTCATATTCAGTCCTTTATATTACACTCAATAACACTGTAACCATAAGAAATCGAAAATATATCATTATATTTATATGACATATACATAAATATATAATATGTAAATATAATAATTTTGATGATGGTGGCTTGGAGTTTATTTTTACATTACTGAAACAAAACTAGAAATGAAAATAAAGTCACGGCTCTCTGGGTGACGCACCAGAGCCCTGGGGCTCCCCGAACACGGCTGCGAGGTGCTTCAGAGGAAACTGAGCCGAGAAAATAAAACTTCCTGTTCGAAAAAAATCAGTTTTAGTCCTGTTTTTAGTAAAAAATTCACACCCACATGGAACTGAAGCACCGTCAGTGATACAATCCAACATCAGGAGACTTTTACTGGGTTTAAATCAGGTGTGTGTGTGTGTGTGTGTGTGTGTGTGTGTTAATTAGATTTAATTCAGTCTCTGAGCTGGAAACATGTTTATGAGCTTCACTGAGTGTTTAATAGTGAACTTTAACATTATTCAGGTTTTACACACTTTAAACACACACACACACACACACACGCACACACACACTTATAAACACTCTGCTGTGTGTAATCAGACTTCTATCAGTCCCTGAGATGAGACACTGAGTGTAAAGTGTTCAGAGTCTCACCTGAGTGTCACATTTACACTTCAGTCACAGAGCTGAGTGACATCTGTGTATCAGTTTATCAATAAAGGATAACAACACAGTCCTGTGTGTGTGTGTGTGTGTGTGTGTGTGTGTGTGTGTGTGTGTGCTCTAAGTCCTTTTAGCATTATATTTTCAATTTAGCATTAAATACAACATTTAAATCACTCAATCCATAATATTTACCTTTAATTATTTATATTTTTATACATAAATTATATTAAAAAATATCAACATTATTGTTTATGAGACTGAAACCAACCACTGAAATCCTGTTGGGGTTGAATTGTGTCTGTGTGTGTGTGTGTGTGTGTGTCTTACTGAATTGATGTTTGAAAGGTTCTTCATCTTTTTAAGTGTTTTTATTTAAAAAGAATAATTAATTTAAAAAATAAAAAATAATAATAATAATCGGATATTGTGTTTTATAAAATAAAATGCTCAGTTCATGAGTTTTCTGAGACCTTTTGGTGAGATGATGTTGGATTTGGATCAGATTGTGTGTGAGATAAAATTATTTCTGTTTATTTTTATCACACATTAAAAAGTCTTTGAGAAAAAATTACACTTTTTATTTTCACCTCCAGCTTCCTCTTATTTCAGAGTAAAACACAGAAACATGATGTTAAACACCAATACCGCGCTGAAATGTTTGAAACCCTGTTGAGAATTTTACTGTTTTACTGAGTTTTAATTTTAATTCTCAGCAGATTTAAAGCTCAGGAGAAAAAAATGTAGAAATTATTTCACATCATGAACATTGAGAGAGTCTGGGAGATAAAAACTTCCTTTTATCAGACTTTTAACCTTTTATACAGCTTAATATTGTTCAGTCTGGTGCATTTACACACACACACACACACACACACACACACACACACACACACACACACAGCCTGTGTAATTATGAGACTGATTCTGAATCAGCTTTTTAATCTGAGTTTTATTTGCTTTTTAAGGTTGAGAATTAAAACTCCAAATATACAGTAATATTGTTCAGTTTATGTTTATACACAGAATGAAACTAATATTAACACACACACACACACACACCATATTTAAAGACTGACAGATGTCAGTTTAAATCAGGGGTATGTATATTTATGTGTATATTTCATTCTGTGTGTGAAATTCAGATTAAAATTGAAATTCTGTCTTTTTATTTCCAATCTAAAATAAATTAATATTGAAATAATTATATAAATTAAAAATTCTGCACTTGAGTTATAAACCCTTTAACTGATGAATGTGAATAAATTTAATGTTTGTAATTCTGTAGTTTATTAAAGTGAAGGATATGTTGATCATGTTCAGGTGATTATCAGGGCAGAGTCTCAGCATTAACGAGGATTTATAACAGAGTAATTAATGTGATTATAAAGTGAATAATGAGTCCACTGGGGCTCATTAACACTTTATATAGTGTTTATAACATGACTGTCAGTGTTCGCCTCACACACACACCGAACACACTAACAAGCAGTGCCGAGTTCAGTCTCATCTTTAACCATGTTCACACTGTGTGTGTGTGTGTGTGTGTGTGTGTGTGATTAAAATTATTTTTGAGAATAATTTTTGCTGGATTTTATGAAATAAATAAAGTTGATTTCTAAAATTTGTGTTTGAGGAAAATCACTACAGTTTTACTGACATTTTTCTGTCAGGTGCCTCCTAGTGGCAGGGTTTATAATGAAACACACACACACACACACACACACACACACACACACACACACA
This sequence comes from Neoarius graeffei, assembly GCF_027579695.1. NCBI lineage: Eukaryota > Metazoa > Chordata > Actinopteri > Siluriformes > Ariidae > Neoarius > Neoarius graeffei. The sequence continues at coordinate 69,339,404 of NC_083587.1, forward strand.
CACACACACACACAGGTATAAACGCTGAGTGTATAAATGTGTGTTGATGTTGATGATGATGGTGATGTTACTTAATGTGTGAGTGAAAGAAAAATAACTTCACATAAACACACAGGGCTTCAGGAAGCAACACATGAATATAGAAGGTGTGAAAAGAGGAAGAAACAGAAGGAACCAATAAACAGAAAGAGTAAATTAGTTTTTTTGTTTTGTTTATTTGGGATAAAAAAACAGAGTACATTAGATACATCAACTCACAAACTGTAAAGTATACAGTGGTGAATGAGTAAAAATTGTACCACAGTTTATTATACCGAGAATTACTCAAAAAAGTCCAATAGGGGATTTATTTCAATTCAGTTCCTCTGTGTAGTGGAAATAAAATAACCAGGGTATACAAAGAATTATAAAATACAGCAAACAATAAAAAATACAATTATAACTTAATAAAACTGAACATATTATATTAAAAAAGAAAAAAATGTAAGATTAAGAAAAACAAAAATGTCCTCGAATACAGATATAAAATTATCAAATAAAACTTTTTTGCATGCATATTTACAACTGTTGAAACTGTTGATCTTTTGCACATCAGAACCAAGCTTATTCCACTCAATAATGACAGAAAATAAAAAACTACATATACCAGAAACAGTACAAATACGAGGTAAAACAAGAGAAGAACTGCTAAATCTTGTGGCATGAGAATGTATGGAATGAGAACAGGAAGCTGTGACCATGTAAGGAAAGATGGTGTGTGTGCAGACTGAAGAGGGACAGAATCCGAGAAAGAGTTAAGAATAAAACTGTCACTTCTCATCTAATTCATACTGAACGACCCCCTGTGTGTGTGTGTGTGTGTGTGTGTGTGTGTGTGTGTGTGTGTGTGTGTGTAGGAGGATGTTCCCATTCCTGAGTTTCAGTATTTCAGGTCTGAGTGTTTCCTCTCACTATAATGTTTATGTGGAGATCACACTCGCTGATCCCAATCACTGGAGGTTTCAGGGAGGGAAATGGGTGACGTGCGGGAAAGCTGATAACAACCTGCAGGGTAACAACAAACAAGCAAACAAACAAACAAACAAACAAACAAACAAACAAACAAACAAACAAGGAATAATAGACACTGAGATTTGTCACAGTAGTGTTGGTATTATGGACAGTGACCATGTGTAGTTTTTTTAAATTACATAATTATAAAATATAATGATTATTTATTGGACTATTTTACAGATTTATTGGATTTGTTTTTTACTTGTTAAATAAAATTATCATCATAGATTTAGAATCATTAATTTATTCTGCAGAAGCTGTTTGTCTTGGAGACATTTTAGTTATTTTACATAAATTCTATACATTCATCATTGTAACAATTTCTACAGTAAACATAGAATAAATAACACTTTTAAATAAAATAAGGCCCTGTGTGTGTGTGTGTGTGTGTGTGTGTGTGTGTGTGTGTGTGTGTGTGTGTGTGTGTGCGCGTGCGCTGTAGGGAATAAGATTTATATCCACCCCGAGTCTCCGAACACTGGAGCTCACTGGATGAGGCAAGAAATTTCATTCGGCAAACTGAAACTGACCAACAATAAAGGGGCAAACAACAGTAACACACAGGTAACAAGCACACACACACACACACACACACGTAACACACACACTCAGGTAACACACACACACGAAACACGCACACAGATAAAACACACAAACACACAGGTAACACACGGGTAAAACACACTCACATCTAACGCACGCGCACACTCACAGGTATAACACACACAAACAGGTAACACACACATACACACACAGGTAGCATACACACACACACAAACAGGTAACACACACATACACAGGTAATACACACAGACACACACACAGGTAGCATACACACACAGGTAACACACAAACACACACAGGTATTGCTTGCACACACACACAGAGATAAGACACATACACACACACACAGATATAACACGCATACACACACACATGCACACACACAAACAAAGGTCATGCAGACACACAGGTAACACACACACACACAGGTATTGCATGCACACACACACGGATTAGACACATACACACACACAGATATAACACACATACACACACGCATGCACACACACAAACAAAGGTCATGCAGAC